>NC_052160.1:49454310-49687095 GCF_902713615.1 Scyliorhinus canicula | reverse complement strand
TGTCCAGCCAATTGACCAGTCAAACACCCTGTCCAGCTAAATTGACCAGTCAAACTGCCCTGCCCAAACTCTCTCCTCTGTCCAGTCAAACTGACATGTCCTGCCAAACTGAACTGTCAAACTGCCCTGTCCAGTCAAACTGTCCAGTATACTGCCCTGTCCTGTTCCAACTGACCAGTCCAGTCAAAATGCCCTGTCCATTCATACACCCCTGGCCAGTTCAAAATATCCAGTCAAACTGCACTGCCCAGTCACACTGCCCTGTCCAGTCAAACTGACCAGTCAAACTGCCCTGTCTAGCCAAACTGACCAGTCAAACAGTCCTGTCCAGCCAAATTGCCCTGTCCTGTCAAACTGCCAATGACCTGTCCAACTGACCCAGTCCAATTAAACTGCTCTGTCCAGTCAAATTGCCCTGTCCACCCAAACTCCCCTGTCCAGTAGAACTGCCCTGTCCTGTCAAAACTGCCCTGGCCTGACAAATGTCCAGTCAAACTGACCAGTCCAGTCAAACTGCTGTGTCCAGTCAAACTGCCCTGTCCAGCCACAAGTCCCCCTTACCAGGCAAACTGCCCTGTCCACCAAACTGACGAGACAAACTGCCCGGTCCTGTCCAACTGTCCTCCTCCTGTCAAACTGCCCTGTCCAGCCCAAACTGACCACTTAAACTGCCCTTGGTCTTGTCAAACTGACGAGTCAAACAGCCCTGTCCAGTCCACACTGCCCTGTCCAGTCATACAGTCCAGCCAAAATCCCTTGTCCAGTCAAACTGACCAGTTCAAACTGCCCTGACCAGCCAAACTGCACTGTCTAGCCAAACTGCCCGTCCTGTCAAACTGTCCTCTCCTGTCAAATTGTCCAGCCAAACTACCCGGTCCTGTCAAACTATCCAGCCAAACTGCCCTGTCCAACCAAACTACCCTGTCCTGTCAAACTATCCAGCCAAACTGCCCTGTCCAGCCAAACTGACCACTCAAACTGCCCTGCCATGTCCACCTGCCCAGTCAAACTGCCCTGTCCTCACAAACTGACCACTCAAACTGCCCTGTCCAGCCAAATTGACCAGCCAAACTACCCTGTCCAGCTAAATTGACCAGTCAAACTGCCCTGTCCAATCACTCTCCTCTGTCCAGTCAAACTGCCCTGTCCTGCAAAACCAAAACTGTCAAACTGCCCTGTCCTGTCAACCTGACCACTCAAACTGCCCTGTCCAGCCAAATTGACCAGTCAAACTTACCCTGTCCAGCCAAATTGACCAGTCAAACTGCCCTGTCCAATCACTCTCCTCTGTCCACTCAAACGGCCCTGTCCAGTCAAACTGACCAATCAAACTGCTCTATTCTGTCAAACTGCCCAAACTGCTCTGTGCTGTCAGACTGTCCAGTTAAGCTGCCCTGTCCTGTCAAACTGCCCAGACCTGTCCAAACTGTCCTGTCCTGTCGACACTTACCAGTCAAACTGCCCTGTCCAGTCAAACTGACCATCAAAACTACCCCATCCAGCCAAATTGACCAGTCAAACTGCCCTGTTCAGCCAAACTCCTCTGTCCAGTCAAACTGTTCAGTCCAAACTGCCCTGTCCAGGTCAAACTGCTCTGTCCAGTCAAACTGCCCCTGTCCAGCCAAAGTCCCCTGTCCAGTCAGGCTGACCATCAAACTACCCCGTCCAGCCAAATTGACCAGTCAAACTGCCCAGTCCAGTCAAACACCTCACTGTCCAGTCAAACTGTCCAGTCAAACTGCCCTGTCCTGCCAAACTGAACTGTCAAACTGCTCTGTCCTGTCAAACCGGGCAGCACGGTAGCATTGTGGTTAGCACAATCGCTTCACAGCTCCAGGGTCCCAGGTTCGATTCTGGCTTGGGTCGCTGTCTGTGTGGAGTCTGCACATCCTCCCCGTGTGTGCGTGGGTTTCCTCCGGGTGCTCCGGTTTCCTCCCACAGTCCAAAGATGTGCAGGTTAGGTGGATTGGCCATGTTAAATTGCCCTTATTGTCCAAAATTGCCCTTAGTGTTGGGTGGGGTTACTGGGTTATGGGGATACGGTGGAGGTGTTAACCTTGGGTAGGGTGCTCTTTCCAGGAGCCGGTGCAGACTCGATGGGCCGAATGGCCTCCTTCTGTACTGTAAATTCTATAAAAAATTGACCAGTCAAACCGCCCTGTCCTGCCAAACTGAACTGTCAAACTGCTCTGTCCAGTCAAACTGTCCCGTCAAACTGCCCTGTCCTGTCCAACTGACCAGTCCAGTCAAACTGCCCTCTACAGTCAAACTGCCCAGTCCTGTCCAACTGACCAGTCCAGTCAAACTGCCCTGTCCAGCCAAATTGACCAGTCAAACTACCCTGTCCAGCTAAATTGACCAGTCAAGCTGCCCTGTCCAATCACTCTCCTCTGTCCAGTCAAACTGCCCTGTCCAGTCAAACTGACCAATCAAACTGCTCTATCCTGTCAAACTGACCAATCAAATTGCTCTGTGCTGTCAGACTGTCCAGTTAAGCTGCCCTGTCCTGTCAAACTGCCCAGACCGGTCAAACTGCTCAGTCCAGCCAATTTCCCCTATCCAGTCAAACTGACCAGATAAATTGACCTGTGCAGTCAAACTGACCAGTCAAACAACCCTGTCCAGTCAAACTGACCAGTCAAGCTGCCCGGTCATGTCAAACTGCCCTGTCCTGTCAAACTGCCCTGTCCTGTCAAACTGCCCAGTCAATCTGCCCTGTCCTGTACAGCTGACCAGTCAAACTATCCTGTCTGTCAAACTGCCCTGTCTGTCAAACTGCCCTGTCCTGTCAAACTGCTCTGTCCTGTCAAACTTACCAGTCAAACGGCCCTGTCCAGGCAAACTGACCAGTCAAATTCCACCGTCTAGTCAAACTGCTCAGTCCTGTCAAACAGACCAACCAAATTCCACTGCCCAGGAAAACTGCTCTGTCCAGTCAAACTGCACTGTCCAGTCAAACTGACCAGTCAACTGCCCTGTCCAGTCAAACTGCCCTGTCCAGTCAAACTGACCATCAAACTACCCCGTCCAGCCAAATTAACCAGTCAAACTGCCCTGTCAAGTCAAACGCCTTTGTCCTGTCAAACTGTCCAGTCAAACTGCTCTGTCCAGTCAAACTGCCCTGTCCAGCCAATGTCCCCTGACCAGTCAAACTGACCAGTCAAACTGCCCTGTCCTGTCAAACTGGCCAGTCAAACTGCTCTGTCCTGACAAACTGCCCTGTCCAGCCAATCTGACCACTCAAACTGCCCTGTCATGTCCCACCTGCCCAGTCAAACTGCCCTGTCCTCTCAAACTGACCACTCAATCTGCCTGTCCAGCCAAATTGACCAGTCAAACTCCCCTGTCCAATCACTCTCCTCTGTCCAGTCAAACTGCCCTGTCCTACCAAACTGAACTGTCAAACTGCTCTGCCGTGTCAAACTCTCCAGTCAAACTGTCCAGTCAAGCTGCCCTGTCCCGTCAAACTGCCCTGTCCTGTCCAACAGACCAGTCCAGTCAAACTCCCCTGTCCAGTCAAACTGCCCTGTCCTTTCAAACACCCCTGGCCCGTCAAAATATCCAGTCAAACTGCACTGCCCAGTCATACTGCCCTGTCCAGTCAAACTGACCAGTCAAACTGCCCTGTCTAGCCAAACTGACCAGTCAAACTGCCCTGTCCAGCCAAACTGCCCTGTCCTGTCAAATTGCCATGACCTGTCCAACTAACCAGTCCAGTCAAACTGCCCTGTCCAGTCAAACTGCCCTGTCCAGTCAAACTGCACTGTCCTGACAAACCGCCCTGTCCTGACAGAATGTCCAGTCAAACTGACCAGTCCAGTCAAACTGCTGTGTCCAGTCAAACTGCCCTGTCCAGCCAAAGTCCCCTGACCAGTCAAACTGACCAGTCAAACTGCCCTGTCCAGTCAAACTGCCCTGTCCAGCCAAACTGACGAGACAAACTGCCCGGTCCTGTCAAACTGTCCTCTCCTGTTAAACTGCCCTGTCCAGCCAAACTGACCAGTCAAACTGCCCTGTCCATTCAAATTGCCCTGTCCAGTCATACAATCCAGCCAAAATGCCTTGTCCTGTCAAACTGACCAGTCAAACTGCCCTGTCCATTCAAATTGCCCTGTCCAGTCATACAATCCAGCCAAAATGCCTTGTCCTGTCAAACTGACCAGTCAAACTGCCATGTCCAGCCAAACTGCCCTGTCCTGTCAGACTGCTCTGTCCTGACATAAAGTCCAGTCAAACAGCCCTGTACTGTCAAACTGCCCTGACATGCCCAACTGACCAGTCCAGTCAAACTGCTCTGTCCAGTCAAACTTCCCTGTCCAGCCAACGTCCCCTGACCAGTCAAACTGACCAGTCAAACTGCCCTGTCCAGCCAAACTGCCCTGTCCAGTTAAACTGCCTTGTCCAGTCAAAATGTCCAGCCAACTGCCCTTCCTGTCAAATTGTCCAAGCCAAACTGCCCGGTCCAGCTACGGTTCTGTCCAGTCAAATTGTCCTGTCCAGTAAATGCCTTGTCCTGTCAAATGTCAGCAAAACTGCCTGTCTGTCAAAACTGTCCAGCCAAAATGACCGGTCCAGCCTAACGGTTACTGTCAGTCAAATTGTCATGGTCCATCAAAAAATGCCCTGTCCAGCAAAACTCCCTGTCCAGCAAACTGCCCTGTCCAGTCAAACTGCTTGTCTGTCAAAAATGTCAGCCAAATGCCCTGTCTGTCAAAACTGTCCAGCCAAACTGCCCCTGTCCAGCCTAAAGGTCCTGTCCAGTCAAATTGTCCTGTCCAGCCAAATGCCCTTGTCTGTCAGGACTGCCCGGTCTGACAAAAAGTCCAGTCAAACAGCCCTGTACTGTCAAACTGCCCTGACATGTCCAACTGACCTGTCCAGTCAAACTGCTCTGTCCAGTCAAACTGCCCTGTCAGCCAACGTCCCCTGACCAGTCAAACTGACCAGTCAAACTGCCCTGTTCAGCCAAAGCCCTCTGACGAGACAAACTGACCAGACAAACTGACCAGTCAAACTGCCCTGTCCTGTCAAACTGACCAGTCAAACTGCTCTGTCCTGACAAACTGCTCTGTCCAGCGAAACTGACCACTCAAACTGCCCTGTCATGTCCACCTGCCCACTCAAACTGCCCTGTCATGTCCACCTGCCCAGTCAAACTGCCCTGTCCAGTTGTGGTGAATGTACATCATGTAATTCACACTGTATAGTATTGCGTTCACACTGTATAGCATTGTGTCCTTGTGGGCTCTGTCTGTGAGCCGTTTTGCGGCTCTGCCCACAAGGGGGGATGAGGAGCTTCTACAGGGCTCCACCCTCGGCCCTGCCCATGGCTTCTCCCACTACTGGAAGTATAAAGCACTGCAGCCTTGTGAGTCTGCCCTCAGTTCTTCTGATCGCAGGCAGGCTCAGTTGTAAGTCTATTAAAACCATAGTTTACTTCCTATCGTGTCTCGAGTAAATTGCTGGTCACATCACCAGCCAAATTGACCAGTCAAACTACCCCTGTCCAGCCAAATTGACCAGTCAAACTACCCTGTCCAGCCAAATTGACCAGTCAAACTACCCTGTCCAGCCAAATTGACCAGTCAAACTGTCCTGTCCAATCACTCTCCTCTGTCCAGTCAAACTGCTCTGTCCTGTCAAACTGTCCAGTTAAGCTGCCCTGTCCTGTCAAACTGCCCTGTCCAGTGAAACTGCCCTGTCCTGTCCAACTGACCATCCAGTCAAACTGCCCTGTCCAGTCAAACTGACCAGTCAAACTGCCCTGTCCTGACAAAAAGGTCCAGTCAAACCTGCCCTATCCAGCCAAACTGACCAGTCAACCTTGCCAGTCCTGTCAAACTGTCCTGCCCTGTTAACTGCCCTGTCCAGTCAAACCTATCCTGTCCAGTCAAACTGCCCTGTCCAGTCACACTGCCCTGCCCAGCCAAACTGCCCTGTCCAATCAAACTGACCAGTCAAGCTGTCCTGTCCAGTCAAACTGCCCTGTCCAGTCAAACAGCCCTGTCCAGTCAAACAGCCCTGTCCAGTCAAACAGCCCTGTCCAGTCAAACTGCCCTGTCCAGTCAAACTGCCCTGTCCAGTCAAACAGCCCTGTCCAGTCAAACAGCCCTGTCCAGTCAAACTGCTCTGTCCAGTCAAACTGCTCTGTCCAGTCAAACTGCTCTGTCCAGTCAAACTGCCCTGTCCAGTCAAACTGCCCTGCCCAGCCAAACTGCCCTGTCCAATCAAACTGACCAATCAAGCTGCCCTGTTCAGTCAAACTGCCCTGTCCAGTCAAACTGCCCTGTCCTGACAAAAAGTCCGGTCAAACTGCCCTGTCCAGTTAAACTGCCCTGTCCAGTCAAACTGACCAGTCAAACTGCTCTATCCTGTCAAACTGCCCTGTCCTGTCAATCTGTTCAGTCAAACTGCCCTGTTCAGCCAAACTGCCCTGTGTAATCAAACACCCCTGGCCAGTCAAACTGCCTTCTGGAACCAAACTGACCAGTCAAACTGACCAATACAGCCAAACTGCCCTGTCCTTTCAAACTGCCCTGCCCTGTCCAACTGACCAGTCCAGTCATACTGCTCTGTCCAGTCATACTGCCCTGTCCTGTCCAACTGACCAGTCCAGTCATACTGCTCTGTCCAGTCATACTGCCCTGTCCTGTCCAACTGACCAGACCAGTCAAACTGCCCTGCCCAGCCAAAATGTCCAGTCAAACTGGTGTCCAGCCAAACTGTCCAAACAAACTGCACTGTCCAGTCAAATTGTCCTGTCCAGTCAAACTGCCCTGTCCAGCCAAACTGCCCTGTCCAGCCAAACTGCCCTGTCCAGTCAAACTGCCTTGTCCTGTCAAAATGTCCAGCCAAACTGCCCTGTCCTGTCAAACTGTCCAGCCAAACTGCCCCTGTCCAGCCTAACGGTCCTGTCCAGTCAAATTGTCCTGTCCAGCCAAACTGCCCTGTCCTGTCAGACTGCCCTGTCCTGACAAAAAGTCCAGTCAAACAGCCCTGTACTGTCAAACTGCCCTGACATGTCCAACTGACCTGTCCAGTCAAACTGCTCTGTCCAGTCAAACTGCCCTGTCCAGCCAACGTCCCCTGACCAGTCAAACTGACCAGTCAAACTGCCCTGTTCAGCCAAAGCCCTCTGACGAGACAAACTGACCAGACAAACTGACCAGTCAAACTGCCCTGTCCTGTCAAACTGACCAGTCAAACTGCTCTGTCCTGACAAACTGCTCTGTCCAGCGAAACTGACCACTCAAACTGCCCTGTCATGTCCACCTGCCCACTCAAACTGCCCTGTCATGTCCACCTGCCCAGTCAAACTGCCCTGTCCAGTTGTGGTGAATGTACATCATGTAATTCACACTGTATAGTATTGCGTTCACACTGTATAGCATTGTGTCCTTGTGGGCTCTGTCTGTGAGCCGTTTTGCGGCTCTGCCCACAAGGGGGGATGAGGAGCTTCTACAGGGCTCCACTCTCGGCCCTGCCCATGGCTTCTCCCACTACTGGAAGTATAAAGCACTGCAGCCTTGTGAGTCTGCCCTCAGTTCTTCTGATCGCAGGCAGGCTCAGTTGTAAGTCTATTAAAACCATAGTTTACTTCCTATCGTGTCTCGAGTAAATTGCTGGTCACATCACCAGCCAAATTGACCAGTCAAACTACCCTGTCCAGCCAAATTGACCAGTCAAACTACCCTGTCCAGCCAAATTGACCAGTCAAACTACCCTGTCCAGCCAAATTGACCAGTCAAACTGTCCTGTCCAATCACTCTCCTCTGTCCAGTCAAACTGCTCTGTCCTGTCAAACTGTCCAGTTAAGCTGCCCTGTCCTGTCAACTGCCCTGTCCAGTGAAACTGCCCTGTCCTGTCCAACTGACCATCCAGTCAAACTGCCCTGTCCAGTCAAACTGACCAGTCAAACTGCCCTGTCCTGACAAAAAGTCCAGTCAACCTGCCCTATCCAGCCAAACTGACCAGTCAACCTTGCCAGTCCTGTCAAACTGTCCTGCCCTGTTAAACTGCCCTGTCCAGTCAAACTATCCTGTCCAGTCAAACTGCCCTGTCCAGTCACACTGCCCTGCCCAGCCAAACTGCCCTGTCCAATCAAACTGACCAGTCAAGCTGTCCTGTCCAGTCAAACTGCCCTGTCCAGTCAAACAGCCCTGTCCAGTCAAACAGCCCTGTCCAGTCAAACTGCCCTGTCCAGTCAAACTGCCCTGTCCAGTCAAACAGCCCTGTCCAGTCAAACAGCCCTGTCCAGTCAAACTGCTCTGTCCAGTCAAACAGCCCTGTCCAGTCAAACTGCCCTGTCCAGTCAAACAGCCCTGTCCAGTCAAACAGCCCTGTCCAGTCAAACTGCTCTGTCCAGTCAAACTGCTCTGTCCAGTCAAACTGCTCTGTCCAGTCAAACTGCTCTGTCCAGTCAAACTGCCCTGTCCAGTCAAACTGCCCTGTCCAGTCAAACTGCTCTGTCCAGTCAAACTGCTCTGTCCAGTCAAACTGCTCTGTCCAGTCAAACTGCTCTGTCCAGTCAAACTGCCCTGTCCAGTCAAACTGCCCTGCCCAGCCAAACTGCCCTGTCCAATCAAACTGACCAATCAAGCTGCCCTGTCCAGTCAAACTGCCCTGTCCAGTCAAACTGCCCTGTCCTGACAAAAAGTCCGGTCAAACTGCCCTGTCCAGTTAAACTGCCCTGTCCAGTCAAACTGACCAGTCAAACTGCTCTATCCTGTCAAACTGCCCTGTCCTGTCAATCTGTTCAGTCAAACTGCCCTGTTCAGCCAAACTGCCCTGTGTAATCAAACACCCCTGGCCAGTCAAACTGCCTTCTGGAACCAAACTGACCAGTCAAACTGACCAATACAGCCAAACTGCCCTGTCCTTTCAAACTGCCCTGCCCTGTCCAACTGACCAGTCCAGTCATACTGCTCTGTCCAGTCATACTGCCCTGTCCTGTCCAACTGACCAGTCCAGTCATACTGCCCTGTCCTGTCCAACTGACCAGACCAGTCAAACTGCCCTGCCCAGCCAAAATGTCCAGTCAAACTGGTGTCCAGCCAAACTGTCCAAACAAACTGCCCTGTCCAGTCAATCAGGCCTGTCCTTTTAAACTACACTGTCAAATCAAACTGACCAGTCAAATGCCGTGTCCGGCCAAACTCGCCAGTCAAACTGCCCTGTCCAGTCAAACTATCCTGTCCGGTCAAACTGCCCTGCCCAGTCACACTGCCCTGTCCAGTCAAACTGACCAGTCAAGCTGCCCTGCCCAGTCACACTGCCCTGCCCAGTCACACTGCCCTGCCCAGTCACACTGCCCTGCCCAGTCACACTGCCCAGTCACACTGCCCAGTCACACTGCCCTGCCCAGTCACACTGCCCTGCCCAGTCACACTGCCCTGCCCAGTCACACTGCCCTGCCCAGTCAATCTGCCCTGTCCAGTCAAACTGACCAGTCAAGCTGCCCTGTCCAGTCAAACTGCCCTGTCCAGTCAAACTGCCCTGTCCTGACAAAAAGTCCGGTCAAACTGCCCTGTCCTGACAAAAAGTCCGGTCAAACTGCCCTGTCCTGTCAAACTGCTCTTTCCTGTCAAACTGCCCTGTCCTGACAAAAAGTCCGGTCAAACTGCCCTGTCCAGTCAAACTGACCAGTCAAGCTGCCCTGTCCAGTCAAACTGCCCTGTCCTGACATAAAGTCCGGTCAAACTGCCCTGTCCAGTCAAACTGTTCAGTCAAACTGCCCTGTCCAACTGCCCAATCCCGTCAAACTATCCAGTCAAATTGCCCTGTCCACCCAAACAGACGAGGTCAAACTATCCTTTTTAGCCAAACTGACCAGTCAAACTCTGGATAAAAGCAAATTACTGCGGATGCTGGAATCTGAAACAAAAGGGAAAATGCTGGAAAATCTCAGCAAGTCTGGCAGCATCTGTAGGGAGAGAAAAGAGCTAACGTTTCGAGTCCGATGACTCTTTGTCAAAGCTAACAGAGAGAGTGGGAAATATTTATACTGTTGAGTGAGAATGAAAGATGAGTAATAGCCAATGAAACCCTAGGTTTAATTTTGACTGACCAGTCAAAATACCCTGTCCAGCCAAACTGACCAGTCAAACTGCCCTGTCCAGCCAATCTGGCCAGTCAAACTGCCTTGTCCAATCAAACTCCCCCTCCATTCATATGCCCTTGTCCAGTCCAATATCACTGTCCTGTAAAACGACTGTGTCGTATCAAATTGACCAGTCAATCCTCCGTGTCCTGTGAAACTGCCCGGTCCAGTCAAACTACCCTGACCAGTCAAACTGCCCAGTCAAACTGTCCAGTCAAATTGACCAGTCAAATTGACCAGTCAAGCTACCCTGTCCTGTCAAACTGACCAGTCAAACTACCCTGTCCATCCAAACTGTCCAGTCCTGTTAAACTGCCCTGTCCAGTCAAACTGCACTGTCCAGTCAAACTGCCCTATCCAGTCAAATGCCATTGCCCAGTCCAACATTACTGTCCTATAAAACTCATGTGACCTATCAAACTGACCAATCAAACTGCCGCGTCCAGTGAAACTGACCAGTCAAGCTCCCCTGAACTATCAATCTGCCTTTTCAAACTCTCCTGTCCAGCCAAACCGACCAGTCGCACTGCCCTGTACTGTCAATCTGAATATGTAACTACCCTGTCCTGTCAAACTGTCCTGTCAAACTGTCCAGTCAAACTGCCCTGTCCAGTTAAACTGCCCTCTCCAGTCAAACTGTCCAATCAAACTGCCCTGTCCAGTTAATCTGCCCTCTCCAGTCAAACTGTCCAATCAAACTGCCCTCTCCAGTCAAACTGTCCAATCAAATTGCCCTCTCCAGTCAAACTGTCCAATCAAACTGCCCTGTCCAGTCATACTGTCCAATCAAACTGCCCTGTCCAGTCATACTGTCCAGTCAAACTGTCTAGTCAAACTGCTCTGTCTGGTCGATCAGCCCTGCCCTGTCAAACAGCCCTGCCCAGTTGAACCATGCAGCCCCAACTTTCATCCCTGCCTTGTTTGAAGTAGGAGAGGGCTCATAAAATACCGTGTGTGGTCATTTTGCTGCCTCCCTGCACGCCCCTGTCATTTTATGTGGGGGAAGAGTGAGCGATGGAGGCATTGGACAATCCACCCATCGTTTGGACCATTAAGGCCCTTAAAAAGACAAATTAATGGCCATTTATAAATATTTTTGTTCTCTTTTTTCACATTTTCTCTGAAATTTACACCCACCAACAATAAACAATAATCAGTAACGAATGCAATATCAATCCCCATATCAATAACAACGATCCCTTCCTCCCACCAAAACTCCAAACATTAGCCCGCATATTAACGTAAGCAATAACACAATGGAATCAGGAATCACCCATAGTCACCATTAACACATACAGTCCCCTCCCCCCAACCCTCCCAGCCTCCCCTCCCCCTAATGTTCGATGTAATCCAATTCTCAAAGTGCATAATGAATAACGGCCATGAATTGTAGAACTCCTCCATCCTTCCGCTCAGTTCAAATTTGACCTTTTCAAGAGTCAAGAATTCCAGCAGGTCCCCCCGCCACGCCAGGGCCCAGGGTGGAGAGGTTGATCTCCATCCCAACAGGATCCACCTTTGGGTGATCAATGAGGCGAAGGCTACAACATTTGCCTCCGCACCCGTTTCCAAACTCGGCTGGTCTGACACCCCGAATATGGCCTCCCGAGGGCCTATTTCACCACTTAGAGATTACCCAAAAAACCTCCTTCCAGTAATCCTCCAGCTTTGGACAGGGCCAAAACATACGAACGTGGTTTGTGAGCCCCCCCGCTTCCCCCCCTGTAATGTTCACACACATCTTCCACCCCCTCAAAGAGCCGGTTAATCCTCGCTCTTGCAAGGTGTGCTCTATATACCACCTTCTGCTGTATCAGCCCCAACCTTGCACACGAGGTGGTGGCATTCACCCTCCGGAGTACCTCACGCCAGAACCCCTCCTCCATACCCTCTCCCAACTCTTCCTCCCACTTTGCCTTGATCCCATCCAGTGGTGCCTTCTCCTCTTCCAAAATAGCCCCGTAAATCGCCGATACTACCCCCTTCTCCAGTCCCCCTGTCGTCAGCACCTCCTCCAGTAATGTGGAAGCCAGCTCTACTGGGAAACTCTGTATCTCCTTTCTGGCAAAGTCTTGAACCTGCATGTATCGAAATATTTCCCCCTGCTCCAGCCCATGCTTCGTTTCCAGCTCCTTCAATCGTGCAAACCGACCTCCAAGAAACAAATCTTTTAGTGTCCTAATTGCCTTCTCCTCCCATCTACAAAAAATTCCATCCCACTTCCCTGGCTCAAATCGGTGGTTCCCCCGAATCGGCATTTCCCTTGACCCTGCCCCCAACCCGAAGTGCTGGCGAAACTGCCTCCAAATTCTCAACGAAGCTATTACTGCCAGACTCCCTGAGTATCTCCCCGTGGCCGTCGGGAGTGGCGCTGTTGCTAGCGCCTTCAATCCAGACCCCCTACACAAACTCTCCTCCATTCTGACCCATTGGGAGTCAACCCCTCTGACCCAGCTCCGTACCTTCTCCACATTCGCCGCCCAGTAATAATCCATCAGGTTCGGAAGACCCAAACCCCCTGCCTGCCTTCCTCTCTGTAGTAGCACCTTTCTAACTCTGGCCACCTTCCCTCCCCATATGAACGAGTTAATCATCTCTTCAATCTCTCTAAAAAATGCCTTTGGCAGGAAAATCAGCAGGCATTGGAAAATAAACAGAAATCATGACAACATGTTAATTTTAACCGCCTGTAACCGACCCGCCAGTGACAGAGGGAGACCATCCCACCTTGCCAGATCAGCTTTCACTCTCCCCACCAAACTAGAAATGTTGTACATACAGAGCCCCCCCCATCCCGAGCAACCTGCACCCCCAGGTATCTAACGTGAGTCCCTGACCTACGGAATAGCAGCGCCCCCACCCCTGACCGAGACATCACAAAATACTCACTCTTGTCTTGATTTAGTTTGTACTCCGGGAAAGACCCAAACACCCGAAGCAGCTCCAATATTCCCCCTATTGACACACTCGGTTCCGACATGTGTAATAACAAGTCATCGGCTTATAAGGACATCCTATGCTCTATCCTCCTCCTCACTATCCCGTTCCATACCTCCAAACTTCTTAATGCGATGGTCAATGGCTCAATCGCGAGTGCAAACAGCAGGGGGGACATAGGACATCCCTGCCCAGTCCCATGGTGGAGAGGAAAGTATCTCGAGCTGATGTTATTTGTGCGGACACTCGTCTTCAGCTCCTTATATAGTAGCTTTACCCAGTCCACAAATCTTGGTCTAATCCCAAACCGCTCCAGAATTGCCATCAAGTACCCCCATTCTACCCGGTCAAACGCCTTCTCAGCGTCCAATGCCACAACCACCTCTGTTTCCTTTCCCTCCGCCGGTGCCATAACCATGTTCAATACCCTTCTCACATTTGAAAAGAGCTGCCTCCCTCTCAGGTACCCCGTCTGATCTTCGCCTATCACCTTTGGGAGGTACTCCTCCCACCTACCCACCAGTACCTTCGCCAATATCTTTGCGTCCATGTTTAAAAATTATATAGCCTATATGACCCTCACTCCATCGGATCCTTATATTTCTTAGGTAACAGGGAAATCGATGCCTGCTCCAAAGTTTGTGGTAACACCCCTTCCCTATCGCCTCCTCAAACATCCCCACCATCAGGGGTGTCAGCTTAACTTTGAATTTTTTATAATATTGCACAGGAAACCCATCCGGCCCTGTCACCTTCCCCGACCTCATCCTCCCAATCGCATCCTTTATCTCCTGCTCCACTATCGCTCCTTCTAATGTAGCCCTGTCCCCCTCCCCTAGCCTCAGGTACTCCAACCCATCTAGAAATTCCTGCACCTCCCAGCTTCCCCCAGGTGGCTCTGACCTGTACAACCTCTCATAGAATTTCTTGAAGACCTTGTTAATCAGATCTGGAGCTACCACCTGCTTCCCTGCCCTGTCCCGCACCTGGACAATTTCCCTTGCTGCCGTCTCCCTCCAGAGCTGACCCGCCAACTTGGAGCCCTCGCTCCATGCTCGTAAACTGCACCCCTTGCTCACCTCAACTGGCGTACCGCCTATTAATGGCCATTTAAGAGCCTCATCCCGTTCCCGCCACTATTTTACCCACTGCAGGGGTGACCCACACAAAATGATTAGCCTCCAGCTTTCATTGAGAAGGCTGGCCTGGGCAAAGGAAGAGGGTGGTGTGAGGTGGCATCCTTTAGGGGTACCCTGTGCCCATCAGAGGCACCTCTCCCAAAGTCATACCCCGCAATTAACCTCCACTCCCGGCTGTCCATTCAAACTCAGCCCCTCATTCTCTTACCTCTCCTGACAGGGGTTTGCCAGCTAAGACAGAGAGAGAGGGAAAAAATTGTTGGTTAGGAATCTGGGATGGGATTCTCCTCTACCAGGCGGGGCGGGCAGTTCGGTGCCGAGGAGTGGTGTGAACCACTCTGGCATTGGGCCGCCCAGAAGGTGCAGAATCCTCTGCACATTCAGGGGCTAGGCCGGAGCCGGCGGGGTTGGTGGCACGCCAACCAGCGTGGAAGGGGCTTGCCGCTGTGCCAACCGCCGCCGAAGGGCCTCCACTGGCCGACACGAGTTGGCGTATGCGCGGGAGTGCTGGCGTGTGCAGGTGCAGGGGGGGTTTGTCTCTGCACTGGCCATGGCGGAGGTCCACAGCAGCCGGTGCAGAGGGAAAGAATGCCCCCACGGCACAGGTCCGCCCGCAGATCGGTGGGCCCCGATCGCAGGCCAGGCCACCGTGGGGGCACCCCCCGAGGTCAGATTCCCCTACGCTCCCCTGAGGACACCGGAGGCTGCCCGCAGAGCCCGGTCCCACCGGTAAGTACCATGTCTAATTTACGCCGGCGAGACCGGCCTAAAACGGACGGATGCTCAGCCCATCGCGGGCCGGAAGATCGCCGGAGGGTCTGCTGCCAACTGCCGGTGACTGGCGCAGCTCAATTCCCGCCCCCACAAAAACCCCGACGCCAGAGAATTTGGCTGCTGGCGGGGGCGGGATTCACGCCCCCCCCCCGGCGATTTTCCGGCCCGGAGTGGGGGGGGGGGGTCGGAGAATCCCTCCCCTGAAGTCTGGTCTCCATCACCTCCTCTTCTTCAGAATCTGCCTGTAGTCCCCTTGATTCCCAATTTTCTTGACCACAGTCAAAGAAGCATCATAATCTTCTGTGGTTAAGAATTCCAAAGATTTACAGCTCTCTGGGTGAAGATATTTCTCCTCATCTCAGGCCTAAACGACTAACCCTTTATCCTGAGACTCTGGCCCCTGTTTTTCAACTATCGAGCAAGGGGAAAACAACCTCTCGTCTTCTACCCCATCAAACCCTCTCAGAATTTTATCTGTTTCAACAAGGCCCTCTCTCATTCCTTTAAATTCTAGAAAATATAGGCCTATTCTACTCAATCTCTCTTCACAGGACAACCCTCTCATCACAGGAATCAACCTAAGTGAATTTTTGTTGCACCCCCTGAACCTTTGGTACTCCTGAGACCCAAAGATCAAAACCGCACTGTGACTAAAACTGTATATTGAGGCCGGCACCTAAATGTAGGGGACACCTTCCCAGTTTCCCCATCCCAACCAACAGGTGCCTACTTATTTGTTAAAAATAATATTGCTAACAGTACAGAGTTGCAGATGTTGAGCTAGTGCACAATATCTTACCAGGTTTTTTTTCTCTTCTCTTCTATATATATATTTTGTTCTGTGTACATAACTGTAAATATGCTTTGTTCAAAAAACCAATAAAAAACATTGATAAAAAAAGGAATACGATATTCAGCCATTCAATCAGATCATAACTGATCTGCAAATCAATTCATTCTCTGGCCTTTGTGTCAAATCCCTAGAACCCACACCTAACAAACATTCTCTTTCTCAGTCTCAAACACTCCTATGATTCCCCAGCATTCACTGTCTTTTCAGAGAGAGTGAAAGAGAGAGAGAGGCAAATTTCCACCACCCTTTGGGTGAAGAACGCGGTTATGTATTTGTTGGTTTCTTGTATATCTTAGATGTCGACTGGCAACAAGGATGGTTGAAAAAGGTTTCACTTTGCCAGCTCCAGAACTATTTATTTCATCACCAGGTGATCCTCCAGTGTCCTGGGAGCGATGGATTTTGGGGTTCAGGACCTATTTTCTCGCTACAGAGATGAACAGTCCAGATGGAGCAATGATTCATAAGAAGGTGATACTCGTGCAATGACTCAGAGCAGAAAGCCAATGAGTATTAGAGAACATAGAACAGTACAGCACAGAACAGGCCCTTCGGCCCTCAATGTTGTGCCGAGCCATGATCACCCTACTCAAACCCACGTATCCACTCTATACCCGTAACCCAACAACCCCCCCTTAACCTTACTTTTTAGGACACTACGGGCAATTTAGCATGGCCAATCCACCTAACCCGCACATCTTTGGACTGTGGGAGGAAACCGGAGCACCCGGAGGAAACCCACGCACACACGGGGAGGACGTGCAGACTCCACACAGACAGTGACCCAGCCGGGAATTGAACCTGAGACCCTGGAGCTGTGAAGCATTTATGCTAACCACCATGCTACCCTGCTGCCCCATTGTGGAGAAGCTCAAAGAAGGTAAGTCAATGCTTGATAAGGCAATAGGTGCTCTCGAAAAATGGTTCAGGCCAAAGAACAGTATGATGATCGAATGCTATATATTCCATCAGAGATCCCAGAGAAATGGTGAGCATATAAAACAATACATGGCATTGTTGTGATAATTGGCTTCTACATGTAAATTTGACACTCTATTCAATGAACAAATGCATGGCCAATTAATTGAAACAACTTCAATTTCACGAATTAGAGAGCATCTCCTCATGGAGGATGATGATTTCACCTTGTGGTAAAAAGCCACCACCTTGAAAATCCAAATTCAATCCGTCATGTTAGATTTGATGAGCTTACACAGCAACACACCTTCTAACTCAGGGTTGCAGACATAGCTTGCACAAACAGCTGATGTGTAAGAATTACTGACAAAGAGATCTCAGCAATCTTATCAACATGTAACCAATACCGTCAGATACCATCAAAACTGTGCCCAAATTGTGGAAATGTTTATTGAGTCACATCATGTCCAGCCCAAGGGGGAAAGTGCAACTCATAGAATCACTACCAGTACAGAAGGAGGACGTTCGGCCCATTGAGTCTGCACTGACCCTCTGAAAGAGCACCCTACACAGGTCCACGCCCCTAATCTATCCCCGTAACCCTACCTAATCTTTTGGACACTAAGGGGAAATTTAGCATGGCCAATCCACCTAACCTGCACATCTTTGGACTGTGGGAGGAAACCGGAGCACCCGGAGGAAACCCATACATTTACAGGGAGAAAGGAACTCCACACAGACAATCAGCCAAGGCTGGAATTGAACCCGGATTCCTGGTGTTGTGATGCAGGAGTGCTAACCACTGTTGCTCACCTCATGCTTTAAGTGGAACCATTTTGCAAAGCTGTGCAGTTCGTCAATGGATGAGTTTCCGCCTGAGAATGAGGTATGGTATGTATATTACATACTAAAAGCTAAATCACCTGGTCACTTTACAGAATGCTCAGCAGGTATCTTGGTGTCCCTTCTTATTGATGTTGACACAATACGAACTATATTGAGTGACAAACTACCATCATTAATTTTTGCAATTCTCTCTCACCCTTGCTGCGACAGTATCTCTTCCAAGTTATGATGACTCTATCATTCCGGTTTCAGAAACGATCACAGTTCCTGTCCGCTTCAAAATCTTTGTCCGAGGCAGGTTCACTTTCTATGCAGCTAAAGGCAGAAGCTTCCAGGGTAAATCTTTTCGATAGGCTTGGATTCAAATTGGAAGACCCCAGCAGAGCATACATTAAAGTGATTCACACTGATATCCTTCCTTTATTTACTGGATCAGGGGAGATTAAGGGGTACTCATATGCTCTTCATATTGACATGTCAATTTCACTAGTTTCACAACATTTGAGATATTTGCCATTTGCAATCCATGCCAACATATCACAGGAGCTTAAATGTCTGTAAAAGGATGGTATCATTTAGCAAATCCGCTCATCGCCATGTATATCAAATCTAGTCAGTGCACAACACAGTAATGGCGAACTGAGACAATACATCGACCTTAATGCAGCCAACAATGCAATCATCCCAGACAAGTATCCAATTCCTACAATTCCAAGAACTATCAGCATCATTTCATGGCTCCATAGTCTTGACAAAGTTTGATGTGCAACGGAGCTATCTTCAGATACTTCTGGAAGAGCAAAGTTGATATTGTACAGCTTTTGTTACTCACAGGGGTGTTTTTCAATGCCACAGACTACCTTCTGCACTAAGTTCAACACCTAGAGCACACCAGAAGACTGTTCCTTCAGTCTTGTCAGATGTTGAGGGGAAACTCAACCTACTCATTGACATTGTTGCCCATGGAATGGAGGCGAAAGCAAAGAACGATCAGTGGTTATCAGTGGTGTTCAACCCAATTTGATGCTCAACAAGGAGAAACACACATTTGCAGCGCCTGAGATTGACTTTCCAGGGTTCAGAGTGACAGCAGCTGGAGTAAAGCGACAATGTCAAAGCCATTCATGCACTTCTGACACTTTCTAAAGAGAAAAGAGTTGTCAATGTTCCGGAACTACCAACTTTTATCACAAATTCGTTCTTATGCACACAGAGATCACAAAGCTTCCTCGAAAGCTACTGTGCAGAGATGCATGATGGGAATGGACACCCGCACAGAAAACAGCATTTGACACCTGAAAGATGAAGATTGCTCTCCGCCAGTCTCATGCATTTCAACCCCCATGCAAAGACAAGACAGGAAGTGCAATTGGAGCTGTACTCTTTGTACCTGGGCTTCATGATCAGGAATGACCATTCACTTACGTATCATGCCCGAATAATGCATCAGAAACTGAACACAAATACTCTGCTGGAGATCAGGACACACTAGCCTGCATCTACTCTTCGGAATATGGGCACATGTATCTCTATGGTAGAAAGTTCACTTTCCTCACCAATCACCAAGTGCTGACTACATTTCAAAGTAGTAGACCGTGGAGTTATGTGTGACCTTCAGCTTCACCAAATAAACCACCCCAAACCTCAAGTTGCTTTTATACAACGCCACCTTCGCCCGATCAAAGTCCTCCCGCCTTCTCGCCAACTCCACCTTGAGATCCTGGTCTATATGAATACCACCGCCTTCCCAACTTACCTCTTGGATCAACTTCGCCCATCTCAGCACCTTTTCCTTCGCCTGATAGCTATTGAAGCAGACTACTATTGATGGCTCATTCGGTTTCAGGCGGAACGACCAGTGAGCCCTGTCCAGCTCGTAGAGGGAGGGGTCCTCCTCCTCCCCAACAACTTGGCTAACATCTCCACTAAATATTCCATCAGCCTCCGGCCTTGCAGCCCCTCAGACAGCCCCACAATCCTCAGATTTTGCTTTTGTGAACTGTTTTCCAGTTCCTCTATTTTGGCTCTCAGCTCTATGTTACTCTCCACCGCCCACTGCAGCTCCTCACCCATCGAGGTGAACAGGTTGCTGTGCTGCAACAATGCACAGCTACTGCCATCGAGGTCTTTCCACAAACTCCTTGAGCAAGGCCATCATCTCCCTGCAAAGCCTGTCAAAGTGCTTGGAAAACAGCAGCTCAATCTCCCCCGCCATCACCTTGGCCAGCTTATCCACTGTGGGCGTGGCTCCACTCGGCGTGCCTGCTGCCGCCATCTTTCCTCCCGATGAACTCCCTCCCAAACTTGAAAATGAAAATCGCTTATTGTCACAAGCAGGCTTCAATGAAGTTACTGTGAAAAGCCCCGAGTCGCCACATTCTGACGCCTGTTCGGGGAGGCTGGTACGGGAACTTGCTGTGGACCTTTGCTTGGCCCCTTTTCCCCCGGATTATTTTTCTGGCTTTTCAACATCTTATGGTTGCCTTAGACTTTCCAATGAATAATCATACTAAATTCTAAATCATACTAAGTTAAAAAATTAAGTACAGTTACAGAGATCAGAGAAGGGACCATTATAATCAAACACAGATCAATCAAACCATTGAACGCTACAACTACCTCTTGATTCCCACTTGTGAGGAAGAATAACAATAGAGGCCATTTATATTAGATAGTTACCAGGATTTCAAATAGGGAACTCTGCAAAACTCCTTTACCAAACATTCATGAGATAGTGAGAATTGTCACTATCACAAGGGGTGATTGAGGCAAATAATATGGGTACAATTAAAGGGAATGTAGATCAGCAGATGAAGGAGAAGGGAATGGAGGGTTATTCTGATTGAGCTAGCTAAGGAAATATGGAAGGAGGCTTTGTGGAGCACAACCGCCATCATGAATTGGTTGGTCCGAATTGTTTCTGTTACAGAAATGGCAGAAGGACGGTTTAAAATTGCAAGTTTGGACTGGATTGGATTTGTTTATTTTCACGTGTACCAAGGTACAGTGAAAAGTATTTTTCTGCGAGCAGCTCAACAGATCATTCAGTACATGAAAAGAGAAGGAAATAAAAGAAAATACATAATAGGGCAACACAAGGTACACAATGTAACTACATAACACTAGCATCGGGTGAAGCATACAGGGGTGTCGTGTTAATGAGGTCAGTCCATAAGTGGGTCGATAAGGAGTCTGGTAGCAGTGGGGAAGAAGCTGTTTTTGAATCTGTTTGTGCTTGTTCTCAGACTTTTGTATCTCCTGCCCGATGGAAGAAGTTGGAAGAATGAGTAAGCTGGGTGGAAGGGGTCTTTGATTATGCTGCCCGCTTTTCCCTGGCAGCGGGAGGTGTAGATGGAGTTAATGGATGGGAGGCAGGTTCGTGTGATGGACTGGGCTGTGTTCACGACTCTCTAAAGTTTCTTGCAGTCTTGAGCACCAATTGTATGGCACTGAACCATATCAGCAATGGAAGCTGAAGTTGAAATGTGGACCCAGGTTACTCCCATTACCCCGGAAGCAGCAAGGCATTAGAACTATCATTCTAAAAGTAAGATAAGGGGTAAGGTATTTTCAGAGTGGAAAGTGGATGGTCTGGATTAAGAAGAGGGATTGGAACTTCTTATTAAGTTCCAATGGTAACTCTATGATAAGAACTAAAAAGCAGGTCTTGACTTCTTCGACTCCATTCTTATTGTGTTCAGCAGTTACTTCTCCAACAACACCACAGTGCCACCTATATCCCCATTCTATTTGGTACAGTCTATTAAACCATTAAAACCCCAATTCCAACGTAAGCACTGGGGAACATTAACCCTGTTCCAAGAGATTTGCACTCTTAGGAAAAGTTCATCTTCAATGTTGATGTAAATTACAATATACTGTAACCCAACTGTACATATTTCTGCAATAAATGCACCCTATTTTTGCTTCTTAGAGGTGTTTTTTTCTCACTCACATATATGTTCCTTATAGAAAATGATGCTCCTCTTTAATGAGCTCTTTGAGCTAGCGCCTCTTTTCGTTAGTCAGATAATTGGTAACTGCTATCAACGCACTTGATCTTGTGAATTTTCCTGTTTTCTAGCATCTATTTTAGACTCGCTATGTTAATCTGTAGTCTCTCTAACATTGACGCATTTTGTAAGGTGAATATTCTCCCAAATGAACTTTAGTTGTCTATGTGACACTCTAAAGGTATTGGTCCCGAAGACCCTGTTCCACTTAAAATTTCAGTGGATATAAAAATGCCATACCTACTGCCTCCACTAGGGCAAGTGCACCACTGTCAATGTACTTTACACCATTCTTTGCATCTTTTTAGTTTCTCATGCCAAAGGCCAACATTTATCTTCTCCTCCAGGAGAACAGTTATAAATCTTCCTGCACTCGAAAAGTCATCAGAGATTAGCATAAAATGCGTCACCATAAACTATCAGTTTCAGTTATCTAATATCACCTAAGGACGAGAATTTCAAAACACAATTCTCCAACTTTAATGTTGCCAATATTTTGTTTGCTCTAATAATTTCTCAACTTTGTGATCGTTCAGTTTAGTGCTTGATTCTAAAACATCAAACCTGGCGCCCAGTCTTGCTTGTCTAGCTAATCGAATCAGCTGCCCAATTAAACTTCAGAGTTCCGGGCAGGATTCTCCGTTTGCCGACTCTGAAATCGTGGACCGCGATTGAGCGGAAAATAGGTTCCAAAGCCAAAATCGCATTGGCCACTGACTTGACGGCAAATCGCGATTCTCAATCACCTCGAGAGTCGATGTGAGGCATCAATGCGAGTCGGAACGCACATACAGTTGACACTGTTTGCATATCATTAGCGGGGCCTCCGCAATGCTCCAACCCCGATAGGCCGAGTTCCCGGCGGCGCAGTTCACTTGTGCTTTTACAAATTGTGAAACCGGCGCCTTGGCTGCTGAGGGATAGTCAGCATAGTTTGCTGACAATTGTGCCACTGGCCGTGGCTTCTGCCGGGGGAGTAGTGTGCAATAGCCAGGAGGTGGGCTGTGGGGTTGCGGTGGGTGGGCATGGATCACCATTGTTACAGCCGGCAAGGCAGCCATGCAGCTGCGCACACCACTGACAGCCCATTGTGAACTCAGGGCCATGGGTTGTATAGGTCACCCCCGATGGGTGCTGTCTGACCTCAGCTGACCCTTCAGCTGTATGGGCGCGCTCCAGCATAGCCAGTGCCATCTTATTGGCTGGGATGGTGTGTGTGGGGAGTGTAATGTGCATATGTGACTGCAGCTTGTCAGCCTCCCGAGTGTCAATCACGGACCCAGCGAACCCCGCACCGTTTTTGTGTTCCATGCGGTGCTGGTGCTAACCCCTTAGTAACGGAATCGGCCCAGGTGTGGCGCCAGTTTTACTGTCATGAAAGTCCACGAATTCCGCATTGGCGTCTAAGAAACTGAAAATCCCGCCCCCTCTTTTTCCATTTTAGAAGTTGCCGTCTCCTTTTGTGAGGCCCGACCACGAGAAATTGTGATGAGGTTAAGATTCTCCACGCAAACGGCTCTGCCCTATTTTTAACCCAATGTATTTGAGTGCTCCAGAGGCCTGACTTCCAATCTTGAACTCTGTTTTAAGCCCATTACTAACAGTATTTTCAAATTCGCTACTACCACCCCACAGGAAATCATCCACATGCATCATGAAGATGCCATTAGTTTCCTCCATAGTGCCAATACAATATCGCAGGGTCCGCATTCATCTGAAGACAACCAGTCAGTCTGCAGCCTTGGGTGGTGCTGCCGATCGCTAGTCAAGTAGGATTCTCCGGCACGCGATCAGGGAGGCTAGGGTGTTGGCCTCCCTCCCGCTGAAGAGTTCTGGCTGATCTGATACACCGAGGACCATCACTTATGGGCACGGCTCCACCCTCATTCCCACAATGAAATGGAAATGAAATGACAATCCTGGACAATGCCTCAAAGAAATGTCATCCAGGACCTGGCAAATCTGGGGCAAGCCCAGAACATGTGGGTATGGCTGGCCAGGCCTCCCTGGCACCATTCACATTTATCCTCCACCTCCATCTCCAGAAAGAACCAACTCATTCAGCTTCTGGTTCGGTGCGCTCTGTATGCCACCCTCAGCTGCTTTAAGATGGGCATGAGGTAGAGTTCGCCCTGCGCAGTGCTTTGATCCAGAGTCCTCCCCAACTTCAATGCCTGGTTCAGCCTCCCATTTTTCCCTTATCTCATCCAACAGTTGTCCACACAGGTCCGCATTGTTTCCCTTGCCTAGGTCGCCCACGTCCAGCAGTTCTTTGACTAACGAATGTCCTGGTATCTGGTGGCACTTCGTTGTTTCTTTATGGAGGAGGTTTATGGAGGAGGTTTCTAACCTGTTTGTGTCAAAGCTCATTTCCTTTTGGCAATTGGAACCTCTCCATGAATTCCCCAGGGTGCTACTCTGTCGTCCGTGTACACGTCCTTAACTGTCAGTGTCCCTTGTCGGTCTCCATCTTTTGAAGGTGATGTCCATTATTGCAGGGGTGAACATGTGGTTGTTGCAGATGGGGGCCATGGTGGACATTTCGGTTCGGCCGAAGTGTTGCCTCATTTGGTACCACGTCCGGAGCGTGGCTACTATGCTACCACTAGGCTTCTCGAGTACCTGTTCGGAGGGGGGGGCACTCTGCGGTGGCCGGCAGTGGTGGAACTGTAGGCTTGCAAGGGCCAGGCCTCCCATGTTTCAATTCCTTTGTAGGACCTTCTTTTGGATCCTCGAGTTCTTACCCCACGCACCCCCCCCCCCCCCCCCCCCCCCCACCCCCAAACCCCCACATAAACACCAAGATTGGTTTGTTGACTGTGTTGAAAAGGGCCATAAGGATATAGATATGGCGGGATCGGAACAGGAAGAGGAATCTGGGAAGTATGTTCATTTTGATCGCCTAAACTCTTCCTGGCAGGGATGGTGAGAGTAGGCCCCAACTCTGCAGGTCCCTTTTGACTTCCTCCACTAGACTCGTCAGGTTCCATTTGTAGATCTGTGGGCTATTTGGATCCCAGGTAGCGGTATTTGGTCTGGGCTTATTTGAAGACGGTCCTGGTCCTCCCAGCTCGGTCCTTCCTCCCTGTGGGTTCATTATCCCTTTCATGCTGGTTCGGGGATTCGTGATGTAGAGGAGTGGGTAATGCACGTTGAATGAGACTCTCTGCTGTCTGTCCCCTCACCCGTCTTGGTATCTCTCAATCCCTTCACTGCTCTGCCCTCGTCCCTACGAGTTTCCACCCCCCCCCCCCCGGCCTTTCCCCCTCTGTTGAACCCCCCTATTGCTGGCCCCATCTGGAGTAGTCTCCCCCCCTGTTGCCAGGCACCCTCTCCCCTTGCTCGTACTTCCTTGTGCTCCATCCCGTTCGAGTGTGACCAGGACCTTGTCGCCATCACCTCAGTCAATTGACTAAACTTAGTTGCAAAGCCTACAAAGTGCAAAATGAAAATGCTCTTTTCTTTATCCCTCACCTAAAATCCAGAGAAACAACTTCATTAAAACTCTCACTAAGGGCACACTCCAGTCGCGATGGTGATGTGTATATTTTTTACATGTATCACCTCTTCACTTATCTGCTCTACATGTTTGGTGTATTCTTCATCTTTTAAACCCACACCCCTGAGCAAAATGTTTAATCTTTATGAAGACGGATGGACAAATTGCTGATGCAACTTTAACACAATCAATATTTTGTTTTCTAGACTCCTATTTTCTCATGCTAATGGTACTTCCTTAATTTCTTTACAAGATTTATGATTCATTAATGGGATACAATGGTGTGCAGACTGTGTAAATTGTAAGTTCACCGTTTTTTCAACAATGGCCTTATTGTTTTCCATGTCAAGTTTCATCTGTGCATTCTCCATCGATGGGCGGCTCAGTAAATTACCACTGCACCACTGTGTCCCCCACCAGAAAGGTTTTGGCGCCTCTGACGTTTGTTCGATTAGGGTGTTTCTTTCTGCAAATCTAACACCTTCAAAACCAGAAGCCTGTCCATATTTGTAACAGTCCAACAACTGGGGCACGATTCTCCGCTCCCGCGCGGCATCGGGAAGGCCGTCGTGAACTCGGCTGAGTTTCACGACGGCGCCGGAGGCCGCTCCTCGCACCCTATTCACCCCCCCCCCCCCCCCACCCCAGGGGGTTAGGAGCGGCGTTGTGAGAAACACGGCCACCGGGCCTTGACGTTGCGTCAGAACGGCGTGCCAAGAATGACGCGACAGCGACGCCTAAGTGACGTCAGCCGTGCATGCGCAGGTTAGCCGGCTCCAACCCGCGCATGCGTGGTTGCCGTCTTCCCCTCCGCTGCCCCGTAAGACGTGGCGTCTTGTTCTTGCGGGGCAGCGGAGGGGAAAGAGTACGTCTCTTGGAGACGCCGGCCCGACGATTGGTGGGCACCGATCGCGAGCCAGTCCCCTGCCGAGCACGGCCGTGGTGCTCAATCCCCTCTCCGCCCCCCACAGGCCCCAAACTTACCTTTCGCGCTATGTTCACGCCAGCAGCGACCAGGTGTGGTTGCCACCGACGTGAACAGGTCGGAAACATCAGGCCGCTCGGCCCATCCGGGCCGGAGAATCGCCGGTCGCTGTGAAAAACGGTGAGCGGCGATTCCACGACACGCCATTTTGGGGGGGGTGGGAGAATCGCGGGGGGTGCTAGGGCAGCGTGTCGTGATTCGCCCGGCCCTCCCGCGATTCTTCCACCCAGCGTGGGGAGCGGAGAATCGGGCCCCCGGTGTCCACCAGCACTGATTGAAGAATTTCTAGATGGAATTTTTATGGTAATAATAATCTTTATTAGTGTTCACATTAACACTGCAATGAAGTTACTGTGAAAAGCCCCTAGTCGTCACACTCCAGGGTCTTTTCGGGTACACTTAGCGAGAATTCTGAATGTCCAATTCACCTAACAAGCACGTCTTTCGGGACTTGTGGGAGGAAATCGGAGCGCCCGGAGGAAAGTCACGCAGACACGGGGAGAACGAGCAGACTCCACATAGACAGTGACCCAAGCTGGGAATCAAATTTGGGTCCCTGGTGCTGTGAAGCAATAGTGCTAACTACTGTACTATCATGCTGCCCACAATAAGAAAGTAACACTAATAGAGATTATTATTATTGTCCATTATTGACTTTGATACATCAGTAATGTATTTTTTGGATGAATATTTTGGTCAAATTTTGAACACTTTAACATTTTTATAACAATACACAACCCCCACCCAACCCTTTGACAGTGACCAGGTCCCCAAAATGTAAAACCAACAAACCCCATCTTTGGTGAAAACATCAGTAATATTACTTAGATCAGTTGTTTGCTCAACTTGATCACTATTCCACCATGAGTTTTTATTCACAGGAACACTCCATACCATCCGTCTTCTTCTTCATTTCCTCCAGTTTGCTGTGAAGTTTACAAATCTCATTGTTCATCCCGCGCCAAAGTTCTAACAGCTCCTTAGTTTTGCTTTTTTAATTCTGCATTCAACCAATTATTCTGATTTACCAGAGTCTCCTTTTGTTGTTCAAGGCATTTTCCATGACACTTCATAAATACTTATGATGCTTGAAGTTCACCAAGTTTTAACTGAAGATCAATCTTTGCCAAGTTTGCACTTTTCGAGATTGTCCTTTCGACAGTCCAAGACCTCAGTCAAATGTTCCACTTTCCCTGACTCATTCTCAATTGTTCTCATCAGTTCTCTTTTTCATTCACCAACTCCTCTTTCAAATGTGAACGTTGATTTTCTGTGTTAATCAGGTTTTTCTTCAATTGCTTGTTATCTGAAATAAGTGTCTCAATTTTCTCCACAGTAGTTTTCAAAAGTTCATTAAGATCACCATGATCAACTGCCCATTGCAATACACTTGTCAACATGTTACTCTCTCTATTGTGTCCGCACGATTGATGCTCGGAGGCTGACAAACTAGAGAAGCTTTATTAAAGAGGTGTGATCAGTACAGGCTGCTTATTTACTCTGCAGGGTTCTGTGCTAGCGAATGGTGACATTACGTCCGGTGACGTCATGCACATATCATTATCCAGTGCTCAGTGCAGCTTCAGTATTGTTTCTCAGAAATCAATATAAATACATAACATTTCCTCCCTCTTTAAATCGAACCTCCCCAACTAATTAAAACAAGTGTAACATGACCCAATAATCAAGCAACAATAATCAATAAGTCAGACTTATTTGGGGGCCATCATTTCCCTGGAGTGATTGCCAGCAAACCTTGGGCATCTGCTTTTTTTAAAAAATATTTTTATTCAGTTTTTAACATTTTATACATAAAACAAAAAACACAAAGTCGACAAGGTAACAGAGGATCCTCCCCCCCCCCCCCCCACATTATCAACTAATACATATACGACTCAAAAAATAACCCCCCCCAAGACAAAACCCCTCAATAGCTCCCCCGAGCATCAATCGTGCGGACATAAGAGAGAGAGTAACATGTTGACAAGTGTATTGCAACGGGCAGTTGATCTTGGTGATCTTAATGAACTTTTGAAAACTACTTAACCTTCTCAAGATACAGGAACTCTAACAGGCCCTCCAGCCACACTGAGGTACAGGGCGGAGAAGCTGACCTCCACCCTAACAGAACACGCCTGCAAGCAATCTGCGAGGCAAAGCCTAAAACATCCGACCCTGCCCCCATCTGCAGCTCCGTCAGGTCCAATACCCGTGAATTTGTGTCCTGACATTAGCTGTCGCCTCTGGCAATTGAAAGTAGTCAGTGGTGGTTTTGACTGGTGTCGATGTTGCAATTGAAGGTTGACTCTGTGCTTGGTCTGAAACTGAGGTGTTGTTTTCTTCAATCAGTTCTCTCGGTGTCTGGGTTTCATGATGATTCAGGTCTATGAAATCTGTACAATTGCACTCGGATTCCCAAAGGTTCTGTCTCCGATGGATTGGTTCTCCCCGCCAATAATTGGTACACATGCCTGCTCCAGATAACATCATCCCATGTCTGGACGGGATAGGAGACAGGTCCCATCTGTGCGATGGTCATGAGAGGAACCCATTTCTCTCCGAGTCAGAACTTCTTATCCTTGGTGGAAGAAACAATACTTTGCTTTGTTTTCCCACCGTTCAATTTGATCTTGTTGTTTCTTTTGAATGATTTATTTCACCTTTGGAGGTTTCAATAAGTCAAATGCTGAATGTAATTGTCACTTCATCATCAGTAATGCTGAAACAAGTTTGGATGTTGAATGAGCAGTATTCCTACACATGGGTAGCAATTGATTTAGACGTTTGTTCAACAAATCTTACCGAGTTGACCTTAATGTGCGCAAATGTTTTGATAGTCCGTTCGTAGCAGCATTGCACGGTCCAGACCTAATATGTTGTACATCATTCTCTTTGAAGAAATTTTCAAATTCTTGAGAGATGAACTGTGGTCTGTTATCATTCACGAGTTGCTCAGGAAATCCAAATCTACTAAAGACTTCTCCTAAACTGTCGATTGTCTTTTCTGATGAAGTTGACTTCATTTTGGTGACTTCTGGCAACTTTGAATAAGTATCGACCTTGACTAGGAACGTGCATCCTTTAAAAGCTCCTGCATAGTTGATGTGAACCCGTTGCCAAGTCTCTTCTGGCCATTCCCAAGGATGCAGCGGTGTTAACGGTAGCAAGTTTCACGCCTTCGCGCATGAAGAACACATTCCAGCCTTCTCCTCTATTTCTGCATCCAAACCAGGCTACCAGATATAACTCCTCGCTATCTCATTCGTACAATTCCACAATGGCCCTCGTGTAATTTGTCCAACACTTGTCTTCTCAATGGTGGCGGAATGATTACTCTGAGCCCCCAAAGAAGACATCCTGACTGTACAAATAACTCCAATCTTCTAGTGGTGTGTGGTTTCAGCTCAGGTTTTGGTTCTGAGATCTTGCCTCTTAGCACAATCGCCTACCCGGCGGGGTGGGGGGTCCCAGCGGGACGGAGTGGCGCGAACCACTCTGGCGTCGGGCCTCCCCATAGGTGCGGAGAAGGGGCTAGGCCCGCGTCGGAGTGGCTCCCGGTACTGGATTGTTCCAAGTGTTCTGCTTTACTTAGGTTCAATTCCCGGCTTGGATCACTGTCTGTGTGGAGTCTGCACGTTCTCCCCGTGTCTGTATGGGTTTCCTCCAGGTGCTCCGGTTTCCTCCCACAAGCCCCAAAAGACGTGCTGTCTTTTCCCTCTGTGTACCTGAACAGGCGCCGGAATATGGTGACTAGGGGCTTTTCACAGTAACTTAATTGCAGTGTTAATGTAAGATTACTTGTGACAATAAAGATTATTATTATTATTACGTGTCCTGAAGTGACAGGTGCATTGTCTATGTGTTCAAAGTGGAAGATACTTCTGCTCGAACCATTTGCTGATGAACTAATTGGTAGTGGGAAACGAGAAAAGTCATCTGCATTACAATGAAAAATTGATTGATGAGACTTGATGGTATAAGTGTGTGCAGACAAAAACAGTTCCCATCTCAGCATTCTGTTTGTTGCCAATGACCGAATTCCTGTATGTGATCCGAAAATTGTCGTCAATGGACGATGGTCCTGTGGCGCTAACAATTGAACTTAAAGACGAGAGACATGTATGGTCGAGGCTTTATTGATGTGTGATGCGATTCCTCCGGCTGCAACTGTAGAATAGGATCTGAGTGACTCACACGCATATTTATACACAAGCTCCCTGTGGGCGGAGCTAGCCGGCAGGGGCTTACCGGAGGAACCTGTATTACAGGTACAGCCATAGATCCCCCTACTGCAAGTACGCACATCTACAGTGGTTATCACCACACTCACCCCCTGTAAAAAAAATGAGTCCGGCGGGTGTGACGTGTAACAAAAATGCAAAGGATGATCTATTTACAAAAGGGTTCAAACAAAGAAAACCAAGAGTCCATCCGGTTAGCAGGTTACAGGTTGAGCCGAATCGGCGGTCGAACGTTCCGCTGTGATCGGCGTAGCTGTGGTGGGGACGTCGGCCCAGGCGGTGACGGCAACGATGGTGCAGGTGCTGGCGGTGTTGGTGCTGGCTGCTGGCGGGATGACTCCGAGAGCGAGTCGGAATCTTCCGTGTCCTCCAGTATGGGCAGGGGGACGAGGGATGGACCTGGTGGGGACGAATACGGGGGCACCGGGGAAAAGGAGGGTGGCGCGAGGGGGAAAAAGAGGGTGGGCATGGGATCGGCACCTGAGGGAGCCAGGTCCCGGAGCGAGACTGTGTCCTGGCGGCTGTCGGGGAACTCCATGTAGGCATACTGAGGGTTGGCCGTATTTTGTCCACCAGGGGTTCCGCCTTGTGGTGCCGGACATGCCTACGGAGAAGGACTGGGCCCGGAGTCGTGAGCCAAGTCGGGAGCGACACCCCGGATGTAGACTTCCTAGGGAAGGCAAAAACACGTTCATGGGGTGTACTGTTAGTTGCGGTGCACAGTAGTGACCGAATGGAATGGAGCGCATCAGGGAGGACCTGCTGCCAGCAAGCGGCTGGGAGGTTCCTGGACCGTAGGGCCAGCTGAACGGCCCTCCATACCGTCCCGTTCCCCCTCTCTACCTGCCCATTTCCCCGGGGGTTGTAGCTGGTCGTCCTGCTGGAGGCGATACCCCTGCTGAGCAGGAACTGACGCAGCTCATCACTCATGAATGAGGATCCCCTGTCACTGTGGATGTAGTCAGGGAAACCGAACAGAGCGAAAATGGAATCCAGGGCCTTGATGACGGTGGCAGACGTCATATCTGGGCATGGGATGGCGAAGGGGAACCTAGAAAATTCATTGACCACACTAAGGATGTAGGTGTTGCGGTCGGTAGAGGGGAGGGGCCCTTTGAAGTCCACGCTGAGGCGTTCAAAGGGGCGGGACGCTTTCACCAGGCGTGCGCGATCTGGCCGGTAGAAGTGTGGCTTGCACTCGGCACAGACCTGGCAGTCTCTGGTGACTGTCCATACTTCCTCGACGGAGTAGGGCAGATTGCGGGCTTTAATTAGATGGTACAAGCGAGTGACCCCCGGATGGCAAAGGCTCTCGTGCAAGGCACGGAGCTGGTTCAGGAGAGGGCGTCTGGGGGCTCGTTGAGCTTGCCGGGGCGATACAAGATCTCGTAGTTAAGGTGGAGAGCTCGATTCTCCACCGCAAGATTTTGTTATTCTTGATCTTGCCCCGCTGCGTGTTGTTGAACATGAAGCCTACCGACCGTTGGTCAGTGAGGAGAGTGAATCTCCTGCCGGCCAGGTAATGCCTCCAGTGCCGCACCACTTCAACGATTGCCTGGGCCTCCTTTTCAACAGAGGAATGTCGAATTTCAGAGGCGTGGAGGGTGCGTGAAAAGAATGCCACGGGTCTGCCTGCCTCATTCAGCGTGGCGGCAAGGGCGACATCTGAAGCGTCGCTTTCTACTTGAAAAGTCAGTGTCTCATCTACTGCGTGCATCCCGGCCTTGGCTATGTCAGATCGAATGCGGGCGAAGGCCTGTTGTGCCTCAGCCGTGAGGGGAAAATATGTGGACTGGATAAGTGGGCGGGCCTTGTCCGCGTATTGTGGGACCCACTGGGCGTAATAAGAAAAGAACCCCAAGCAGCGTTTTTTGGGCCTTGGGGCAGTGGGGGAGTGGAAGCTCGTTGAGGGGGCGCATCCGGTCGGGGTCGGGCCCCAGGAGTCCGTTTTGGACTACGTAGCCGAGGATGGCTAAGCAGTCTGTGCGGAACACGCACTTCTCCTTGTTGTACGTGAGATTAAGGAGCGATGCGGTGTGGAGGAATTTAGAAAGGTTGGCGTCATGGTCCTGCTGGTCATGGCTACAGATGGTGACATTGTCGAGGTACAGGAAGGTGGCCTGCAGTCCGTACCGGTCAACCATTCGGTCCATTTCTCGTTGAAATACCGAGACTCCATTCGTGACGCCAAAGGGAACCCTAAGAAATTGGTACAGACGACCGTCTGCCTCGAAGGCAGTGTAGGGACGGTTCGATTAATGGATGGGGAGCTGGTGGTAGGCGGATTTCAGGTCAATAGTAGAGAAGACCCGGTACTGTGCAATCTGATTGACCATATCAGAAATGCGGGGGTGGGGGTACGCGTCGAGCTGCGTGTACCGGTTGATGGTCTGGCTGTAGTCCACGACCATCCTGTGCTTCTCCCCGGTCTTAACCACTACCACCTGGGCTCTCCAAGGGCTGTTGCTGGCCTCAATGATACCCTCCCGAAGCAGCCGCTGGACTTCGGAACTGATGAAGGCCTTGTCCTTGGTGCTGTACCGTCTGCTCCTGGTGGCGACAGGCTTGCAATCTGCAGTCAGATTGGCAAAGAGGGACGGAGGCTCGACCTTGAGGGTCGCGAGGCCGCAAATGGTGAGGGGAGGTAGGGGTCCACCGAATTTGAGGGTGAGGCTCTGGAGATTGCACTGGAAATCCAGGCCTAGTAAGAGTGACGCGCAGAGGTCGGGGAGAATGTACAGAGGGAAACGGTCGAATTCCACGCCCTGTACAGTAAGCTTAACCAGGCAGAAACCCCGGATCGGGACAGAGTGGGACCCGGAGGCAAGAGAGATCTGCCGGTTGGCGGGATGGACCGCAAGGGAATAGCGCCTTACCGTATCTGGGTGGACGAAGCTCTCGGTGCTCCCGGAGTCGATGAGGCAGGAGGTCACATGGCCGTTGACCAGCACCATTGTGGAAGAGGGTGCCAGGTTGCGAGGACGCGACTGGTCGAGCGTAACGGAGGCGAGTAGCGGGCGATCGGCAGTCAAGTCAGTTGAGTCCGACGAGGAGCGGTAGTGACCCGTGTCCCGTGGCCCCATCCCGGGGAGGACAAAATGGCGGCGTCTGGAGTACCTGGGGGGAGAAAATGGCGGCAGACAAAATGGCGATGCCCATGGTGCGCACGTTGTGGGGTCGGGACAAGATGGCTGCGCACGTGGCGGTGGGGGATGGAAATGGCGGTGCCCATGGAGCGCACTTGGCAGGGGCGGCGAAAGAGGGCGGCGCCCACTGATTGGTGGGGGATGAAGATGGCGGCGCCCCTGGAGTGCACGTGGCGGGGGCGGCGAAAGATGGCGGCACCCACTGATCGTACGTGGGGTCATGGGAAGCGGACGGCAGGGCCCATTGTGCGATCGGCTGAGGCGAGGGGGGGAACGGGGGCGCGATAGCGGCAACCGTCCGGGACTGACATACCACTGCAAAGTGCCTTTGTTGCCACAAGCTTTGCAGGTCGCGGTGCGGGCCGGGCAGCGTTGGCGGGGGTGCTTCTGCTGACCGCAGAAGAAACAGCGGGGACCCCCAGGGAGCGCGGTGTGGTGAGCAGCGCAGGCGTAGTGTGCGGGGGCGGCTGCTGGGGGGGCTGGTTGCGGGGTCCACGAGGGGTAGGACGGATGGGCCTGGGGGACCGTTTGCGGGGTCCACGAGGGGTAGGACGGGTGGGCCAAGTGGCTAGCAGAGTAAGATCTCACACTACGGGAGGCAGCCGTCATGGAAAGCGCCAGAGCCTTTGTGGCCGCGAGGTCGGGGGCGACCCCTTCCAGCAGTCGTTGCCGGATGGGGTCCGATGCAATGCCTGTAACAAAGGCATCGCGCATGAGTAAATCAGAGTGTTCTGTGGCTGTGAGAGGCCGGCAGTCGCAGTCTCGTACCAGAGGTATAAGGGCCCTCCAGAAGTCCTCAATCGACTCACCCGGCTGCTGGACGCCAGTAGAGTAGATATCTCGCAAACAGGGTGTTCGTCGACTGTGCATAGTTCTCCTTGAGCAGTTTCATAGCTCTGGTGTAGTCAGGCGCACCTCGAATTAGCGGAAAGGCACTGGAGCTAAGTCTTGAGTACAGGAGTTTTTTTTTTTGAGCCTCCATCTGGGGAGGGTCCGCAGAAGAGATGTAGGCCTCGAAGACTGCAAGCCAGTGAACAAAGTCTTTCCTGGCGTGAGACGACTGCGGATCCAGCTGCAGATGGTCAGGCTTGATTCTGATGTCCATGGTGAGCGGAAAATCACACAGCAATAAATTGTGGCGCTAACAATTGCACTCAAAGACGAGAGACATGTACAATCGAGGCTTTATTGCTGTGTGATGCGATTCCTCCGGCTGCAACTGTAGAATAGGATCTGAGTGACTCACACGCATATTTATACACAAGCTCCCTGTGGGCGGAGCTAGGCGGCAGGGGCTTACCGGAGGAACCTGTATTACAGGTACAGCCATACATCCCCCTACTGCAAGCACGCATAGCTACAGTGGTTATCACCACAGGTCAGTCAATAGTGTGAGTCTTCTTCCATGCAAGAATTGGTGGAATCTCTTTGCTCCAAAGATAATTACCAAGGTTTCTCTTTTGATTTGTGCGTAGTTACTTTCAACTTTGTTCAATGTTCTGAATGCAAAGGCAATGGGTTTCTCTTCACCCGACAGGATGATGATGGGATACCATTGCTCCAACACATTGGGGAGATGTGTTACATGCTAACCGTAGAGATACTTCTGGTTCGAAATGTGTTCGGACTTCAGATTTGAGCAACGCTTCCTTGGTTCTCACAAACGTGTTATTGCACTGATTCAATCACTTCCACGTCTTGTTTTGGCCCAGCAGGTTATGTAACAGTTTTAAAATGGTCTCCAAATTTGGAACAAATCTTCTGTAGTAGTTCAACAATCCTCAGAAGGATCGCAACTGGTTAACATTCTGAGGTGCATCTCTCTGTAATAGCCTTGACCTTCGAAGGATGTTTATGAAGGCCTGTGGCATTTATCACATGTTCCAAAAACCTGAGTGAAAACTGGAAGAATTCGCACTTGTCCTTGAGGACTCTCAATCCGTAACCTCCAATCTTTGAAGACTGACATCCACATTTCGAAGATGTTCTTTGTCTTCACCAATAACCAGAATGTCATCCAGATAACACTGCACTCTGCTGAGCCCACTCAGGATTTGATCAATTGCTCTTTGGAAGACCCGGTAAAGATGGCAGATTTCATTCCCTGAAGGTCATTAGTGAGCCAGGTGGGTTTTTACGACAATTGACAATGGCTTCATGCTCATCTTTTTATTCCAGGTTTTTATTAAATTCAAATTTCACCATCTGCCATGGTGGGATTCGAACCCAGGTCCTCAGAGCATGTCTCTGGGTCTCTGGATTATTAGTTCAGCGACAATACCACTACGCCATTGACTCCCCATAATGTGATATGCAAACGGTAATCTTCGGTACCAAAATAAACATTTACATGTCACAATCGTCAGAAGGTCTTTTGACCTCCGGTCTATATTCAGTTGGTTCATATCGATCTTGCTAAAATGTTGGCCTCCTGCCAATCCTGCGAACAGGTCATCAATACGGGGTGGAGAGTGTTGTTCTGCTCACAATATTGGATTTAGAATCTCCGCAAATGCGTACAAATCCATCTTCTTAATAACTGTGTCACGACGCACTGGGCTAGTGCACAGTCAATTCCAGCCCCACCTGACCCAGAGCAGCACACAGGTAAAATTAGATTTTATTTAAAATACACAAGGTCCTTGGTCGAGCCCAATGAACTGCAGTCACTAGGTTTGTAACTTCAATACCAGTAAGATATTATGTACAGTATTATAATTAAATTGACAGCAAATGACTATCTAATACTTCCTCCCCAACCCCCCTTCCTAACTACCCCACTCTCTGGACACACACACACACACCCAGACAAACAACAAAGAGGGGAAAGGGTGACGGGAAGGTAAAGAAAATGTGGTTAAAATAAAAGGTAAGGGATCTTGATGCTCTGGGATGATTTATAATTTGTGTTTTTCTGGAGTTCCACTTTCATTTTGCGACTTCTTCCTTCTGAGCTTGAGATATTTTTCACTGACAATGTTGTCGATCTTTTCTGCAGACTCAGCATCATTCCGAGTACACAACAAAGGACGTGCCAGGCTGGCCCAGTCAGGGGTGGCGAAGGCACTGGTTGGGCTCATGAGGAAGATGGGAGGAGTGGACCCGTGAAGGTTCCTGCACCCGAGTTAATGGGAGTATTTGTTTTTCTCCCAGTACACAAGGTGCACTCGTGGATAGATGCTTTCATGGTGTGGAAGCCGCTATTGGCTGGTTTAGGAGGTTGGAGTACTCAGCAATTGTGATTTTCGGTTGGATGTGGTTTTGTAGAAGAGGATGGCCCAAAGGCCGGGGTGGAGAACGGAAGTGTCATTGTAGCGGACCAGAGCTTTTGTGATAAGATCATGAAGATGATTGAGGAAAATGTGTGGTTTAATTGCACGGGGGAGGTTTCGCAGTCGGTGGCTTGGCAGGCTCTGAAGGCGGTAGTGAGAGGAGGTGATTTTATTCAAAGCTAAAGTGGACAAGGAGGAGAGAGAGGAGCACCAGAAACTGATAGAGGAGATTGTGGAGGTAAATGGGAGACATGCGGGGGTACCCAAACCCGGGTCTGTTGGACAAGAGGAAGGAGTTGCAGGTGAGGTTCGACCAGTTGTCCACAGGGAAAGCGGTGCGCCAATTGAGAGGGATGAGTGGAGTGGTCTACACGCACGGGGAGAAGGTAGGGTGTCTGCTGGCTGGCCAGCTCCGGAGAGAAGTGGCAGCGAAGGTACGGGATAGGACTGGGAAACTGGTGGTGGCCCCAGAGCAGATCAATAAAGTATTCAAAGAGTTCCATAAGGATCTATAAAGGTCGGAACCACCGGGGAAGGAGTGGAGGATGAGGGAGATCGTGGATTGATTTGAATATCTGAGGTTGGGTGAGGAGGATAGAGCAGGTTTGGAGGAGCCGGTGGGGGAGCAGGAGGTGAAGGAGGCAATTGGGAGGATGCAGGCAGGGAAGGTGGCGGGACCCAATGGGTTCCCAGTTGAATTCTATAAGAGATTAAAGGATAAATTGGCACCGCTGATGGTGGGAATGTTTGAGGATGCGATAAGCAGGATTGACTTGCCACCAACAATGGGAAAGACTTCAATTTCGCTGTTGCTAAAGAAGGATAAGTATCCAGTGGAGTGTGGGCCGTTTCGGCCCATATCCCAACTGAATGTAGATGCCAAGATAATAGCAAAGGTTCTGCCGTCGAGGTTGGAGGGGTGTCTCCCTCCAAGGTGATTCGGGAGGATCAGACGGAGTTCGTGAAGGGAAGGCAGCTGTTCTCGAACGTGAGGAGGTGGCTGAATGTGATCTTGTCTCTGACAGAGGGAAAGGAGACAGATGTGGTGGTGGCATTGGAAGCAGAGAAGGCATTTGATCGGGCAGAGTGGAGTTACTTGATGGAGGTTTTGGAGAGATTTGGATTTGGGCTGAGGTTTGTGGTGTGGGTGCGACTGTTGTACATGGAGACGATGACAAATGTTCGTACTAACAGCATGAACTCGGGGTACTTTGCTTTGCACAGAGATACAAGACAGAGGTGCCCTACATCCCCTCTGGTGCTTGCATTAGCTATAGAGTCCTTGACCACCGTGCTAAGGAGCTGGGGGCTGTGGAAGGGGATAGTGAAGGGAGGGGAGCACAGGGTGTCCTTATACTCCAATGATTCTACTATTGTATATCTCAGAACTGAGCACATCTGTGGGGAGTATAATGGAGCTGCTCCAAAGATTCGGGGTATAAATTGAATATTGGCAAGAGCGAGTATTTCATGGTCTCCCAACCAAAAGTAGGGATGGGTGTGGGGGGAGCTGCCATTTTGTTTGGCGGCAATCCACTTGAGGTACTTGGGGGTGCAGATGGCCCGGGATTGGAGAGGGCTCAGAAAATATAATCTTACTAATTTGGTGGGGAGGGTGAAGGCCAATCTGTCAGGGTGAGACAACCTCCTTTTGTCGCTGGCAGGCCTGGTGCAGGGAGTTAAAATGAAGGTGTGGCCGCAATTCTTGTTTTTATTTCAGTGCCTGCCGATCTTTTTATCGAAGTCCTTCTTCAAGGGCGTGGACAAATTGATCTCCTCATTTATCTGGGGAAGGAAGGTTGCTAGGATTAGGAGGATGGTCCTGCAGAGAGGGCAACAGGCTGGGGGGGGGGGGGGGGGGGGAGAGCTAGGCCTCCCAAATTTACTGTACTACCACTGGGTGGAGAATGCAAAGAAAGTGTGGGGCTGGAGTAAGGAGTGGATGTAATGATATCATGATTGTGTTGTAATCACCGCCTGACCACAAGGAATCACATTAGTATATAAGTGAATGCTAGTGTCAGGTGACCTCAGACTGACCAGGAAGCTGATAGAGGTTGCTTGTGCATGTTCATACTGTTAGTCATCTGCTGTTTTTTATATATTTAACACACAGTTAATGTTAATAGATTGTTTATAGCTTTAGCTACATGTGTTCTTGTAATATAAATCAGGCCACCTGACAAGAACATAACATGGTACCAGGACTTGATGGTATTAAACACTGAGAAAAAAAACTAACAGCTTGCCACGAGGTCCACAGAGATTTGATGATTTTGCAGACTGACAGAATAAACCACATGGAGTCGTTGAAGCCACCAATGACTCTCAGATTTCATGGTAATGTGGATAGCAATTGGTGTGTGTTTAAAAACAATGTAATCTGTTTCTTACTGCAGTTAATTTAGGAGATCACTCAGATTTGCGTAAGGTAGTGATACTTCTAACAGCGGCAGGGCCCAAAGCTGTGTTTATTATGTTTAAATTTGCAAATGATGAAAATAGTAAAAATTTTAATGAAATAATTTGAAGAATTGATGCACATTGCATCCCAGAAAGAATGAAATATATGAACTCCATGTGTTTAGATCACGTTTACAGAAGGCAGAAGACTCCATGGATCATTTCATCACTGATTTAAAGTTAAATGCTAAGTAATGTTTCTGTGGTGGAATCTTCCATGATTTGGGACCAGATTGTGTTTGGTGTGAATGAAAAGAAGCTGAGGGAACGGTTGCTGAGGGAACCGTAGCTGTCTTTGGTTAAAACAGTTAAGATTTGTCAAGCTCACAAGTTAGCAGCACAGCCTTCTAAAATGTTTCTCGGCAATGGCAGCGACTTCTTGGAGGACTCTGGTTGCTGCTCTTTTTTCAAAAAGGCGGGAAACTTCTGAAAAAAGGCAGGAAAGTTCCTGCAGCTTTTCGCACACCAACAAACAGATTAAAGATCAGGACAAAGTATTTCTGTGTAAAGAATGTGGTCAAATGCACAAATTTGGGAAATATCCAGCGGTTGGCAAACTTATTCCAGATGTAAAGGAAAAAATCACTTTGCTCAGAATTGTTACTCCGAGCACAACCCCAGATCAGTCAGCACAGTGGAAGGCATAGTCTCCAGTGATGAAATATCATAGTTTGTTGGAGTAATAACAGAGAAGAAGAATTTTTTGGCGACATCAAAAAATTCTACAGCACCTAAAAATATGCAAAGTGATACTCCATTTAAAATAAACATAGTTGATGAGGACAAATGGTTGCTACCACTTAAAGTGAACGGTATTGTTGTCCAATCGAAGTTAGATACTTGTGCCATAGCCAATTTAATCAACATGACTGATTTAAAAAATCTAAAAAGTTGTCGATTAGAAGAAATCACAAAATATCTCTGAGACATTATAATAGATCAATAATTAAATGTTACGGTGCTTGTGACCTGAGTGTGGTGGTGAAGAACACAGTTTATTCTGTCCCATTCTGTATTGTATCTGAGGGCTTGGATTCATTATTAGGTGATCAGTCCTGTGAAGAATTATGTCTAGTGCAGTTGCCTAATAGCATTCACAAAGGATTGGATCAACACTCCAACAATTCTGAGAAAATCATCAGCAAATTCAGCAAATGTGTTCACTAATTTTAATGCACTACTATTTGCCAATGAGATACAAGAAGATGCACTATCTAAAGCACCTATACAAACTATTAGTAGTGAAACTGCTGAAGGTGTAGATCTGCAAGTCAATCTCATTTCTACCCAACCACCCATATCAGATGCCAAACCACAAGTTATCAAGAAGATAGAAGAACCTACAGTGGGGTAAATTCCATGGTATGTGTGAAACATAAAAATGGTGATGCTCGTGGAATGGATCGCAAAGATCTTAACAACAACGGTGTACATATTGTAAAACAATCATTACAGAAAATAATGGACAGCCAATCTGATCCATATCTCGCAAAATCACATTATAAAGCATTACCATTGTCTCATGGATTGCCAGCAGAGTTACTCATGAACTGAAGGTTGCGTACCACACTTCCATACTTGGAAAAGAAAGAGAAGAATGCAGTGATACTGCAGGAAATGCAAAACATTAAAGCACACCAAAAGCAGTGCTACGATAGAGTGTCTAGACCTTTGCCACCTCTTTTTAAAAAATATATATTTAGAGTACCCAATTCATTTTTTCCAATTAAGGGGCAATTTAGTGTGGCCAATCCACCATCAACATCTTTGGGTTGTGGGGCAAAACCCATGCAATCACGGGGAGAATGTGCAAACTTCCCACGGACAGTGACCAAGAGCCTGGATCAAACTCGGGACCTCAGTGCCATCAGTGCCACCGTGCTGGCCTTTACCACCTCTGAGTAGTGGTGACATTTTGAGAACAGAAGATTCAGGCAATTGGTTGCGAAAAGCTATTGTTCTGAAGAAGTAGCACCTCGTTCTGCAATGTATAGACAGAGGATGGGTTGGTTTAAAAAATAAATCATCGCACGCTCTTGAAAACCAGAGAAGACTTTCACAACAACGTGATGGATGACGAATCTACGTCAGAGTCACCATCAGCTGTAGTGTCAGACAGTTCAGCAGTTCCTGAGCATGGGAATGTCATGCAGAACATTTCATCTACATGTTCTGAGCAGCAAAGTCAAACTTTAAGAAGATCAGCCAAAGTCAGAAGAAAAGCTGATCGACTCAATTTGTAGATTTGGACTATTGTACATACCATGCTTGCTGTTCTTAATTTGTTAAACCAGTTTTTAAAATTTTAAAGAAACAAAAATTAATACTGTTAGACCCACAGGCTAATGATAGCACATGTAAATATACAGATGATAATATATTAATTTATTATTTAAAAGGAAAGGGAATATAGTGATATTATGGTGGTGTTCTAATTCACCGACTGACCACTAGGAGTCTCATTAGTATATAAGGGAATGTTAGAGTCAAGTGATCTCAGGCTGACTAGGAAACTGGAAGAGAGAGGTTGCTTGTGCATGTTCATACCATTATACATCTGTTGTTTTGTATACTTTTGACCTACGGTTAATGTTAATAAATCGTTTATAGCTTTAGCTACAGGTGTTCTTGTAATATAAACAGGCCATCCAACAAGAACATTACAGGTGGGGTCCAATGGGTTAAGATAGAGGCGGGCTCATGTTGGGGGTTGGGGTTGCGGGCGCTGGTAACGGCGCCGCTTCCAATGGCTCCAGGAAGGTACTCAGTCAGTACAGTGGTGGTGGCCACATTTAAGATTTGGAGGCAGTTTAGGGAGCACTTGAAGCTGGGGGCTGGGTCAGGGGGGATCTTGATTGGGGGAATCATGGGTTTGAGCCGGGGCGGATAGACACAAGGTTACAGAGATGGGATGAGAGGGTGATCGATGAAATGAAGGATTTGTTTTATGGGGCCAATTTGCGAGCCTGGAGGAGTTGGGGGAGAAATATGGGTTTGCACAGTGGGAAGGGTTTAGGTACCTGCATGTTCGGGATTTTGCAAGGAAGGTATTCCCGACCTTCTTGACGCCAGAAGCACTCTAGGGATCTATTCTCAGGCATGCAGAGCGCACGTAACCCTTTCCATATATGTTAACTGCGGTGCGTGTGAGTCAGGCCGATACTGGCCAATACACAAAATAGTGTTGTTCTTTAGCCAAGGTTGAACACCTCCAGTCCCAGCTTCTAGGACGTCAAGGCTTTCCTTTGCTTGCCTTTGACCAGTGTCTGTGTTTACTTGGCCTGTCCGAATTCCCATCAGGCCTGCCAGTTCAAGCTGTTCCTGCTGTTTAATTGAGTTTGTCCAATTCTGTATCTGGCCTAGCTTTTCAGGCCGGTGGACAGAATTGTAGCCAAATTTGCAGATGACACTGAAATAGGGGGATAGCAAGTCGCAATGAGGAAATAAGAAACTTACAAATGGATATAGATAGGTTAGGTGAAAGGGCCACAATTTTGCAGATGGAGTTTAACGTTGATAAGTGTGAGGTTATCCATTTTGGTCAGAAAAATGGGAAGGTAACTTATTATCTAAATGGGGAGAAACGTCAGAGTGCCTCGATGTCAAGGGATCTGGGTGTCCTTGTGCATGAATCCCAGAAAAGTAGTATGCAGGTACAGCAGGTAATAAGGAAAGCAAATGGAATTTTGGCATTTATGGTTAAAAGAATAGAGTATAAAAGATGGGAGGTGTTGCTGCAACTGTACAAGGCTTTGGTGAGACAGCACCTGGAGCACTGCATACAGTTTTGGTCCATTTACTTGAGGAAGGATGTAGTTGCATTGAAGGCAGTTCAGAGGAGGTTCAGTAGATTGATGCCAGAGATGAGGGGCGCGATTCTCCGCTCCCCACGCGGCGTGGGAGAATCGCGGGAGGGCCCCCCGACAAAATTCACGCCCCCCGCGATTCTCTCCCCCCCCCCCCCCCCCCCCCCCAACCACTCGCAAGAATCACCATTCGCCGTTTTTCACGGCGAACGGCGATTCTCCGACCCGGATGGGCCGAGCGGCCTGCCGTTCGTGGCCGTTTCACGACGGCGGCAAACACACCTGTCGCTGCCGTCGAGAAATGGGAGTAAGAAGCAGGTTAAGGGCTTGTAGGTGGCCTAGAAAGGAAAGAGTACCACGACTGTGCTCGGGAGGGGACAGGCCCGCGATCGGTGCCCACCGATCGTTGGGCCGGCGTCCAAATCGGCAAGGGCGATTTGTACAGTTGCAGAAACACCTCCCATCTTTTATACTCTATTCTTTTAACCATAAATGCCATAATTCCATTTGCCTTCCATTTGTCTTGCGGGGCGGCTGAGGGGAAAGATGGCCACCGTGCATGCGCGGGTTCGTGCCGTCAGCGTCATGATGTCAGCCGCGCATGCGCGGGTTGGACCCGGCCAACCTGTGCATGCGCGGCTGACGTCATTAGGCGCGCTGGCCGCGTCATTCTCGGCGCGACGCCCCCGCGGCCGAGATTCATGGAGCACCGCCCCTAGCCCCGCCTCCATTTCCAAAATAGTGGGCGAATAGGGGGCGAGGAGCGGCCTCCGAGGCCGTCGTGAAACTCGGCTCAGTTCACGACGGCCTTCCCGATTTCTCCCGGGAGCGGAGAATTCCGCCCGAGGGGTTTGTCTCCTGAAGAGAGATTGAGCAGTTTCGGCCCATAGGGGAGATTAAATTGAGGTATATAAGATGATAAAAGGTATGGACATAGAGCGAATACTTCCTCTTGTGGGGCAATCTTGAATGAGAGCGCATAGTTTAGGATAAGGTGCAGCAGATTTAAAACGGAGATGAGGGTAAATTATTTTTCTTAAAGGGTCATGGCTGGATTCTCCGCAGCCTCACGCCAAAATCGCGTTTGGCGCAGGGGCGCAGAATCTAATTTCACGCTGAAATCAGGCCCGGCGCTGGTCCAGCGATTCTCCGGTACCCGAGAATCAGCGTATTCGCGGAGTACTCCGTGCAGCTGGGGGGCCATTTCCAAAAGCCCGCCCAGCGATCCTCTGCTCCCGACCAGCTGAGTTCCCGACGGTGTGGTTCCAACCACCTATCGCCGTTCAGGAAGCTCGAATGGCGGCTGTGGACTCAGTCCGTGGCCACCCTGGTTGGGGGGATTGGATGCCTTATAGGCGGCCGGGGGACAAATCGGGGCGGTCGGATCTTTGGGCGCTCGGCCGATCGGGGGGTCGACATTCTTTATCTGCCTCCACGGTCCAAGTCCTCCATGGCGCTCGGAAGTGCGGGGGCCTGTATCCGCAGCTAAAGCAACGTGAGCTACTCTGGGTCCCTGCTAGCCCTTTGCAGGTCAGTGAATCGGCTCATCTTTTTCCAAGGAATCTTGAGAGCGAAACGCCAGCGTTTGTACGCCAGCATGGGGACATATTCCCATTTTGGGAGAATCCAGCCCCATGAATCTGGAATTCACTATCCCACAGTGCGTTGGATGCCGGGACATTGAGTAAATTTAAGGAGGAGATGGACAAATCTTTAGTTAGTAATGGATTCAAAGGTTATGGAAAACGGGCAGGAAACTGGAGTTGAGGCCATGAGGAGATCAGCCATGATCATAATGAATGATGGAGCAGGCTTGAGGGGCTGAATTGCCTTCTGCTGTTCCTAGTTCTTATGTAATGTTCTTATGCTCTTATGCATTACTTCGAATGATTACCAAAACAAATATAAACCCCTTAACACAACCTTTGTCGTGGTAGTGGTCACAGATAGATAGAGGTCACAGATATAGGTTGAGAGGCAGTAGATTTAGAACTGAGATGAGGAGGAACAGTGGGGTGGGTTTTCAGCAACCCCTCCCTCTCTGATGCGAGGTCCCTTGATTGGGCATAGAGTGCCAAGAGACAAGAACACAGAGGACTCTGCCAGCCCGATAGACTGGAAAATTAAACAGGGCCTTCAGGAGGCATGGGAAGCTCTGCGACTCCCATTTAATCCCTGGGCCACCACTAAATTCTGGTTGGTCAGGGATAATTGTGCCAAGCGGCTCATTAATGACCCTAATTGAGATCCAGCCACAAACGCAATGGCCCCCTTCCCATATCCAACTTAATCCTGGAGCTTTGCCTGCTGCTGTTAGATGGATGCACAGGTGTCTTGAGAGGAAACGGGCCTAGCCACCATGTTTCCAGCTGAGATTGGCTGGGTTGAATTCCACCTGTATCTGCGTTTCACTCCGTATGTAATGACTTGACCTGATCTTTATTCTGCATCGATTAATATGAACCACAGCAACCATAAGCATTAAGTACAGACACCCTCAAAAATGTACAATAAATAATGCCTCCTTGAATGGTGAATAAGTAATATGAAAAAGTTACACAGAATAAATATTAATACTTTTAGTAGTAAATAAACAAATATATACTCCATTCTTTAATACTTACTGATCCATTCTTTAATACGATCCATTGTTTAATGCTTACTTACATACTGAATTAATACTAAAGCAATAATAAACATAAATGCACAAAGAAATAAAGACAGCATAAATGAAGGTAGCTAAATAATAAATTGCTTGAGTAATAAATAGTAAACAATTAAATGATAAACAGCCTCTCTCAATAATGAATAAATAATAAAGGCTGACTCCCTATGAGTAGGAATTAAATAATATATTTAAACACCCTTAGTCATCACAACAAATACAAATAACCCCTGGACTAAATAAATAATAAATACAGACTATCCCAATAATATAAACGAAATAGATTTTCTCAATCATAAATAATAAATGTTGGCAACCTCAGTAATAATTCACAAGGACAGATACCCTCAGTAATAAATTAATAATAAATACTGATACTCTCAGTAATAAATAATGACTGGACACCCTCAATAATAAATCAGTAAATAGATACTTCCTCAGTAGCACGCAATATGCAGAGACAGCCACACTGGAAATTATTGATAGCTTCAATTGTGGTCTTTCGATTTGTAAATATATATTTCCTCGATTAAATAAAATCAATATTCAGCATGGGCACTTGTAATGAATAGAACATACAGACACTGTTAATAATAGATTAGTAAATAATTAATATGGATCCTTTAAAAATACATAGAAAACAAATATTCTTTGTGATTAATAAATAAAACACTCTCCAATAAATGTAGGGGTCTCCATCAATAATAGATGAATAAATAATGATTATACAGTCAAGTACTGAGTAATTAATAAATACTATAATAAGAAAAATATGCACGTAGTCCTGGATAATTAGTACCTGATAAGGAATGTAGAGGCATCTTTAATAAGGAACGGAAGTATCTTCAGTAAGGAATATCGATATCTTCAGTAATACTTAATAAATAGACACTAGAGTAACAAATACCAATAGAGTTCACCAATATTCATTATATATTGAATATATACAACTTCTGTAAAAAGTAACAAGTAAACCTGTACATTTATTATTATTCATTAATTTAAAAATTGATTCATTCAATTGTCAATAAATAATAACTATGGAGTTTCTACATAACTAATACATATTACACCATCAGTAATAAATAAATAATGTACACCAACTTTACAGATAAATAAATAGACATTCTCAACAAATCTGTAATAAATTAATAAATATAACACTGCTAGTAATACATTGTAAATACAGACACGCTCAGTTCTAGAGAATCAATAAATAATACATACACACCCTCCATATGAAACAAATAGTGGGTGCTCTCCATCATAAATAACAAATATTGCCACATTTAGAATGAATTAGATTATTTATTGCTCAGATAATCTGTATTTAAAAAGAAAAAATACAGGCACTGTGTACAACAAATGCATTTTTTAAAAAAGCAAACAGACAAGATTTTAAATCAATGATTCAAATTCCCTAGTAACAGGACAGCACAGTGGCGCAGTGGTTAGCACTGCAGCCTCACAGCACTGCTGCCTCACGGCGCCGAGGACCCAGGATCAATCCTGGCCACAGGTCACTGTCCGTGTGGAGTTTGCACATGTGTCTGCGTTGGTCTCACCCCCACAACCCAAAAGATGTGCAAGGTAGGTGGGTTGGTCACACTAAATTGATCCTTAATTGGGGAAAATAAAGAATTGGTACTCTAATTTTTTTTAATTGCCTAATAGTAAAGACAAGCATCTTTTTTTCTGCATTCAAATGATTTGCAGTCCACTTCCCAAATTGGTATATTTCTAGTTCAACTAGAAAGGATGAATTGTATGATTTCTGTCAGGGGGGATCATATGGGGCAAATCATATGTTGTACAGAGCCTTGGTCAGACTTCAACTGGAGGGTGATCTAATTGAGGCTTTTAAAATTATGAAGTCATTCAGTTGGGTAGATACAGATAAGCTGTTTCCCCCTGTTGCCTCACGGCGCCGAGGTCCCAGGTTCGATCCTGGGTCACTGTCCGTGTGGAGTTTGCACATTCTCCCCATGTTTGCGTGGGTTTCGCCCCCACAACCCAAAGATGTGCAAGGTAGGTGGATTGAACACGCTAAATTGCCTCTTAATTGGAAAAAATGAATTGGGTACTGTAAATTAAAAGAAAAGATAAGCTGTTTCCTTTGGTGATGGAATCCAGAAAAAGAAAGCACAATATTAAACTTCGAGCTGAAACATTCAGGAGTGAAATTACAACATAGTTGCTCGCACAGAGGCTTGTTGGAATCTGCTACTCACTCCTCAAAAGGTTAGATTAAGTGAAAATGTCATGGGTAAGCTTGACTAAGGATTTCAAGGGATGTGGATCAAAGACAAGTAAATTGAGCTGAGGTATAGATCAACCACTCTCTAATTGAATAGTAGAAAAGGCTCAGGGGCTGAATGGCCAACTCTTGTTTCTAGGCAACACATGTGCAAGAAGGAGAACAATTGGGAAAGGACTACCACAATACAGTTAGGTTTATGGAAAATAGTGCACATGCCTTATGATAATGAAAAGGATAATCTACATTCCATAAGATCAACAACTCTGAGTGGACAATAGCACTTCCTATATGTCCCCAGACTAGAAAGAGCAAGAAAGTCAAAGCGAGCTCACAATGTAGGTTCATGGTGTGATACCAAAAACAAGAAACTAAAATTGTGAGGAGAGATTTCAGATACCAGGTCTAAAACCTACCCCAATAATGAATAAAATAATAAATATAGACGTTCTCGATAATAAATAAGTACTAAATACAGACTCCCTCAATAACAGACAGATAATAAATACAGGCTACATCGCAAATAAACAATATAGATTCCCTTGCTAATAAAGAATGAATACAGACTGCTCCAATACTAACAATAAATATTAGCTCCATCAACAATAAATAACTAATAAATACAGGATCCCTTGAAAATAAATGATAGATACATGCTCCCTTGACAATAGATAAGAAATTCAGACTCCCGCAACAATAAATAAATAATAATACAGCCTCTCACAATATCAAATGAATAATGAATGCAGACTTCTTTGATAGCAACTACAAAATAAATGTAGCCACCTTCAGTCATAAATCAATAATCAATACAAACAACCTTAGTATTCAATATTGTAAATGCAGACATAGTAATAAATCAATATTAACAGTTTTAGAGATCAATATTGTAAATAGTGTAATAAATCAATAGTAAGTGTAGGCACCCTCAGAATGAACACACGCAGCAAACCAACAGCCCTCAGTGAAGGGTGATAAACGCAAATGCCCCTGATCATAATGAATACAGTTTGAAAGTAAATTACAGATAATGTAATTAACAAATATATAATAATAAAGAGATTCCCTCCGCAGTAAAAAGATATCCTCAATAAAGAATAAGTATTAAATTGATACCCTAAATAGTAAATAGCTAATATGGATAATCTCAACAATGAAGAAGTAGTAAATACTAACTATATCAATAGTAAATGCAGATGTTGCAAATAATAAATGAAGCCACTCTACATAAATAATTTAGTAACAGATTCCCTGGAGGTGGCTCTGAAGTGGAGTGCCCATTGGGTGGTTAGTCAATGAATTCATTGCAATGCCAGCATAATATAGTGAGTGAGATGCCCCAACCATTTATCGTAATGAGTGAGAGGCTTGGACCATCTTGCTCAACAGGGCACATTAGGAAAGAGGTGGGGAGCGATCAGCGCTAATGGAAAGAAAGGACACACAGTTATATTGAACCTTTCATGACCTCAGGACGTCTCAGAGCACTTCACAACCATTGAAGTAGTTTTGAAGTCTTGGGGAAAGCAAGAGACAATTTGTACATAGGAAGCTTCCAATACATCAAGGAGATAAATGATTGCCAAATCTGTCATTTTTGTGTGTTATTTTGGCTGAGGGATAAATACAGGTCAAAACACTCTGAACAATGCTTCAGCTCTTCAAAAAAGGGCCACATCACATTTTATATCCCTCGGAGAAGCCATAGGGTCCTTGCTTTAAGATCACATTTGAAAAACAGTACCATTGGCATCTATTACTAATTTTGTAGAATCAAAATTTTATTTAAAAATAAATACAGAACGTATGACTTTAAAATGAGGATTTTGGCATGTCTGTGTTCTGGTCAGAGTGTCCCCATCAACTAACTGCACGGGAAGACGACCCTCAGCCTTGATTGACAACAGCAATGCCATAGGCCACTGAGACACCACCAGCTTAAATATATAATCACTTAGATATAAATAATAGGTACAAACATCTGCAGTATTAAACAATAAATATGGACCAGCAGAGTAATAAACAATAAATATTGACTGACTCAGTAATAAATAATAGATACAGATATCTTCAGTAGTAAACAATAGATATGTGATATAAATATTGGATACAGACTGCCTCAGCAATAAACAAAAGGCACATATTCACTCAGTAATAAATTTCAAGTAAACACTCCCTCTGTGCTAAGCAAGAGATACAAACTCACTTCAAAATAAAGATTAGAAACAGACTCAGACAGTAGTAATTGATACCTGCACACAGTGTTAAACAATAGATACAGACTCTCAATAATAAACAACATATACAGGCTCACTTCGAATTAAACAATACATATAAACACCCTCAGTAATAAACAGTAGGTACAGAAACCCAGTCAGAAATAATAGCCACAAGCTACCAGTAATAAGCAACATGATAAAAATGCCCAGTAATAAACAATAGATAGAGGCCGCAATTTTCTGGGCGCATTCAGTCCGAGATAATTCATTGGCTACTCTGTGTAATGTTATGATAACAATTAGAAAATTGGACAACTAAGCCGGGGTATGATGTGCGCCGATTAGTGTAGCTTTTCCCTCCCTCAGAGAGTAGTTGTGTCCTCCAGCATTCCTGAGAGCCTTCCTCATTCAATTAATTGGCTTTCATCATTTGGCTCTCAGCAATGTCAGCTGCCTACAGTCTCACAGTTAAGGTGAGGGGCTGAAAGCCTAAATGTCGAGGGATGAAGGTTGGGTGCAAGGCATTGGGAGGGATAGTGCCGAGCCTTGCAGCTGTAACTACCCGGATGTCCTGGGGTATCCAACAGCCCTCAAGGATCACATGGCGTCCATTTGCCCCAACACATGAGGAAGCGCACTGCTGCTGATATTAAGTGAGGGAGCAACCAGATGCGCCCACAGGCGACACTGAAGGGGTGAGGGCAGTGACCAATAAAGCGATGGAGTGTGATGGACAGCAGAGAATTGAGGTAATGCTAGCTGCTGGAGACAGTGCAAGATCCTCAGCTTCCCGGACCAGGAGGACTCAGAATGTTGGGAGGGGTCGAGGCTAACGGGATGGATCACTTCACTGACTATCTTTCTCCCATCCTTCCCAGATTACCAAGTTGATTTGGAATGGAGCCAGGAGAGTTGGCTATTATTCTCATCACAGCGCTGGAGGCAGACAGACACCATCAAGTCAGGGATTCCCAACCCAGGAAGGAACCTGAGCCAGATGAACAGGGGCCACAGTGCAGGCTGAAGGGCAGGCTCCCCATCTTGTCGAAGAAGGGGCTCGACGGCATCGGAGAAGGAGGCCTCGGGTTTATAGGACCCACATGTCCTTCCTGGAGCTGTTGGACAATATGCGCTTCAGAAGACTCTGTCTCAGCAAGGAGACAGTGCTGTACCTCTGCTACGTCCGAACATACCTCGAGCTACGTGGAGGAGGAGGGTACCTGCTCCCTGTGGCCATGAAGGTCATAGCAGCCTTGAACATTTTCACCAGGGGATCATTCTAGGGTTTGACCAGTGACCTACGTGGGATTTCACAGTCAACAGCTCACAAGTGCATCCGAAAGGTCACTGATGCTCTGTCTGCCTGGACCTCTAAATACCTCAACTTTGATCCCGACCAGGCCCATCAAGATAAAAGGGGAGAGGGATTTGCTTCCAGCACTGGACTGCCACAGGTCCAAAGAGCCATCGATGGGACACATGTGGCCCTGAGAGCACCTTCAGATCAGGGAGCTCCGTTTCTCAATCACAAGGGGTTCCACTCCCTGATTTGCAACTTTTATGCGACCACCACATGACCATCATGCACGTCTGTGCAAGCTTTCCTGGGAGCATGCATGGCAGCTTCATTCTGGGACACTCACAGGTCCCCGGGGTTGTCGAGGACCAACCTTAGTTTGTCCGATTTGAACGGGCTGCGGGTTAAATCGAAAGTCGTCACTCAAACGATGCTACTGAAAGTTACGGTGGGAATGAGATTGTGACGCTGGGAGCATGTGAACTCGAAGCATGGATACACAATAGAAGTCACATCGTACCATTTTCCATTCTGGACACGGAGCACAAATCCATCATAGGGACAGACGTGTGCGAGGCCCTGAACCTAGTTGAGCGGCTGTACATTCCAGGCAGCGTGGCGACAGAGGATCATTGCGACTGGCAGCGAGATATAATGGCACCATTATCTGATGAGATACAAGCGAAAGTTAAAGTGGAGGAAGATAAACCAGATGAAGAGATGGAGGAGCAAAGGGAATTCTAGAATTCTGGTTAACAGGCTTCAAAACATGAGGATTTGCTCAGTGACCTGATACAGCAGCATGATGAGCCTATCTTAAAGCGCCTACAAGATGTAAATGTGAAACATTCAGAGCCTGGACAGCCAATGAGCTTTACTCTGGAGTTTACCCAGTGAGTATTTCACAAATGAGGCAGTGACAAAAACAGACCAGATAGGAGTCGCAGCCTGACCAGTTAGATTTTTTCTTCTTTGATGAACCAAAAATTACGGATGCACAGGCTGCCACATCGACTGGAAGAAAGAAAAACGTCACAGCGAAAACCATGAAAATGAAGCAGATACTTAAGGGTCGGGGCACTGGTAGAACAGTTGTGAAAACTATAGCAAATGACTCTTTCTTCAATGTCTTCAGTCCTCCTGAAGCTCCAGAGCATGGAGAGTTGGATGAAGGTTCTTCAGCGAGACTTGTTGCTGCCTTTGAAATTGGCCCCTTCTTGCATGAACACATAATTCCACGAGGAATGTTATACTTTACAGGAGAAGCCATTTCAGATGACGATGATTACGACGATGATATTTATGATGACTATCATTACGATGCTTAAAGTGAAGAATCAGATGATGAGCCAGAAGAGAAAGACTATGAAAGCCTATTTAGTTCATTTGGCAGCAGAGATGAGGTGATCACAAGTAGCACCCAATCTACATAAGACATCAATAAGTGTGAAAGCTCCAAGATGGTGTGTGGAAAGGCTGAAGGTGAGATTGCAACAGTAGATCAATCAAATGAGAGCAAATCAACTGCGAGCAGACTGGTAACTGAAGAAATGATCCCCATTTTGGAGAATTTGGCTCCAAGGAAGTACGATGAATCATCCTATGCCAACGGAATGGTTCCTGCAGTAGATTCCTCAATACCCGAGGCCAGTTCACCAAATGTCTTGCAGAAAGAACAGATGGAAACATCTTCATCCAGCTCTCCAACAAAAGACAAAGCATGTATCGTCAGATCAGATGAGGATGGGCCACTAATTGAGGCTAAAACACAAGGTGAAGAAACAATGCCTCATGTTGAGGACATTGATTCAGTTAAGCTGCCGAAACGCGAGGGTTTTCAGATCATTCCTGAAGTTGAAGACTTGCCGGCAACAGCGAAAGTGTCCAAAAGTATGGCGACAGTGGAAGCCTCGCCATTTGATGGGCATGCAGCACAGGGTTCAAGCGCAAGCACCGTGGATCAACCAAAACTCCTCAATCCAGCAAAGGCTCCAGAGTCAGCCATTGCGTTAGAAGAGCCAGAAACAGCTAATCCCATGGCCGAGTCCAGTAGCAAGAAGGATGCCACTAAAGCTAAGAAGAAAAGGAGAAGGAAAGAGTAACAATAAAAGAGAAAAGGAAGGGTAAGAGGGTCCAGGGCACAGTTGGTTGACTGAGTAGCAGCCGTGGCAGTGAAGACACCAGCATCGGCAATTGGCCAATATACATGAAAACACACAGAGACGGAGCACAAAGCATCGCTTCAAAAGGCTGAAAGAGATGGTGACACAAAGACCAGCTAGAAAACCGGTCTTCTGAAAGATGAAGCAAAATCAAGCATCTGGTCAAGGTTCAGGAGACCAACAAGACAATATTGTTTTGAACGTGTAATAAACTGTGCACATGGGACACATTTAAAATCATCATGCATATCGTGTTTTGTAAAGCAGTTACATTTGTATATGTGACCTGTTTAAAATTATTATACAGATCATGTTTTGTAAAGCACGGTTACCTTTGTAAATGTTAACACTTCCAAAGGAAGGGGGATGTGGTGATACACCTGTGATAGGTGCCATATAGGTATCCATTAATGTATATAGCTATTGATTCAACCTCCAACCAGCAGGAGGTAATAGAGATCTACCATGTGACTTGAGATATCCGCCAGTTGGTAGTAAGTTGTACTAGGATAGTCGCACTAGAAGTATCTCCAGGAAAATTCACGGAATTAATTTACTCGGTATCGTTTGTATCATAGTTCGTTGGTTATCTTTCCGCATGTTCATTCTGATAATAAAGTATCTCACTAGTCAAGGAACTAGGGGCGCGATTCTCCCATATGGGGAGAAATCGTAAGGCTGGCGTCAAATCCGGGCGGGTTTGACGCCAGCCCCCCCCTCCCCGACCGGGAACCGATTCTGGTCCCCGGTCGGGGCTAGCATCCCGACGCCGTAAACTCCGGCATCGCGGGCTTAACGAATTTCGTTAAGCCCGCTTGCCAGAGTTAGCGTCGGCTGACGCGTCATATGACGTCAGCCGCGCATGCGCGGATTGGAAGACTCCAACCCGCGCATGCGCGGATGACGTCATCGCGCATTTGCACGAAACCCGCGCATGCGCGGGCCATGATGCCCCTCAGCCGCCCCACGAATGGATACTGCAGGGCGGCGGAAGGACAAAGAGTGCGCGGGCATCGGGCCCGCTGCCCGCGATTGGTGCCCACCGATCGCGGGCCCATGGCACCCTTGGCACGGCCGTGGTACGGCCGTGCCAATCGATGCCATGGTTTTAAAAATCGACAGTTTACGGCCGTTTTTACGAACGGCCAGACCAGGTGTGTTTGCCGTTCGTAAAAACAGCCGTAAAGGGCTGGGAACTCGGCCCATCCATCAGCTGAGAATCACTGCCGGCCGTAAAAAAACGGCGGCAGCGATTCGTATCGGGAGTCGGGCGTGGGGGGGGGGGGGGGGGGGGAGAATAGCGGGAGGGCGTCGGAACAGCGTGGCCGTAAAATTTTACGAGCCACGCTATTCTCCGCACCGTCGGGAGTGCGGAGAATCGCGCCCTAGGTGTTCTGTGTGCATCTGCACTACGGCCACAACACAGAACAAAACAGTGCTCATCAGAAAATATCCAGAACTCGATGGGCCGAATGGCCTCCTTCTGCACTGTAAATTCTATGAAATTCTATGAACCTTTTTGCCATGTTCACCCACTGAGCTGCTTGTCTCTACAATGGGGGGTGGTGGGTGACAGATGTGACACATCATCAATGTCCTCCCCGGGGATCTCCTCTGAGGTGCTGGCGAGGGTTGGGGGAGAGGCTCTGCTTGAGGATGGCCTTGGGCTCGTTAGTTGATGTTCCTGCAAGACATGGGGCAGCGGGCCCAAATCTAGGTCCGCTTGGGCAGCATGGTGGCGCAGCGGGTTAGCCCTGCTGCCTCATGGCGCTGAGGTCCCAGGTTCGATCCCGGCTCTGGGTCACAGTCCGTGTGGAGTTTGCACATTCTCCCCGTATTTGCGTGGGTTTCGTTCCCACAACCCAAAGATATGCAGGGTAGATGGATTGGCCTCGATAAATTGCCCCTTAATTGGAAAAAATGAATTGGGTACTCTAAATTTATTTTTTAAAAATCTAGGTCCGCTTTCGGGCACGTTTGGTGGTGTGATTCTCGGCGGCTGGAGCGCCAAGAATCATCCGGCTATTCAACCGCATTTCATCATTTTTTTTGCCCGCAGGGAACTTCTCCCCACTGAGGCTGCACTTTGAGCGATTTCCTCAGTTCGTCAGCAGGAATGGCTGTTCACAGATCAGGGTGCCAATTTGGTCAGCAGTGCTGACATTTTGCCCTGCCTTTCAGGCCCCTCCTGCTTTCTGGACCCATCTCCTCACCCCCCCACCCCCCCCAACTTGTCGAGGCCACTGGAAACTTCCCTCGCTCCCCTCCATTTATCAAAGCTCCTTGGCAGTGTCGGGCTAGCACCCTGGCAGTGCCACCCAGGCACTTTCAGGATGTCCGGGTGTGAGAGGGAGTGCCAGGTTGCCCCACCCGGAGGTTCTCTAATGCACTGCGAGATCCACTCCCCCGCGAGGCGCTGTTATGTTTGATCCAGGTTTGTGTGGATCAGTACTAGGCAGCACCCTGGTGCGGTCTTGCCGACGCAGCCATTGAGTCCCGGTGTCTGGAGAATCTGACGTCAGGGTATTAAATGAGCCATTAGGTTTTCTTAAATATGCAAATCTGGATCGCGCCCAGTGAGATAAAAAGCCACATTACGCCTGGTGGAATGAGTTGGATGACTCACGATCAGCCCAAACTCCCAGTGCGGCGGTAGATTTGGTGATTAATCCGTCATGCCCAGATCCACGCTGGCGCAATGGGGTCGCTGAATTGTGCCCATGGTTTCAGTAAATAGCAAAGTCAAGGGTTTGGGCACATAAAAATTCACTTGAGACATCCGGATGAAGATTAGTGACTTCCTCACTTCCCTGACGCATGTTAAGCTCACAGTCGATGCAGGCCCGGTCCTGACCCTCCCCTGAAAGCTCCATTGCCCTTTCCTCACCGGGAGTGAGAATGCGCAGCTCAATCATGTCTCCACCTCTTTCCTCCCTTTCACGCCTGTGGTGGGCTATCTTCTCCTGCAGGCAAACAAAGGGGACAAAGCCGGACACCTAACGGTTCAGAGATCAAGGACAATTGGCATTTGTGGGCAAAATGCTGAGGCAGAAAGAGATTTCAATGAGGAACGGCGGGGGATTTCAGGATGATGATGTGAGTTTGGGTGCTGAAAACCTGCCAGGTGGAGGCAAGTGGATTAACTGTGACATTCCGGGTGGGGAACGGAAGGGTTAAATGCCAAGGAGGGGGAGGGGAGACAGCGGGCACACACCCTCCCAACTCTCAGGAAGTCAATCATTTTCTCTGAACATTGAACCCCCACCTTGCTGGTCATATAGCTGGCACTAATCACTGCTGCCACCACCTCCCAGGTGGGATTTTTCATGTTGTTGGGGGTCTTCTCCCAACATATGGGTGGATGAATGCCCGCCTTTGTTCCACCGCATCCAATAATCCTGTCAGGGCACCTTTCAAAAATGTAGGAACTGGGGCGGGATTCTCCAACCGGGGGCCGCTGTCAATCCCGCCCCCGCCGTGTCCCGAAGCCTCCGACCGGCAAAAAGTCGGCGAGGCGTCATTCCTGCCGCCCGCCTCGGAGAATGGCGAGGGCCGGCGGTAGGCTATGGGCCCCGGTGCGGCCCGTATTCTCCCGGCCGGATGGGCCGAAGTCCCCACCTGTTTCCTCCCTTTCACGCCTGTGGTGGGCTATCTTCTCCTGCAGGCAAACAAAGGGGACATTGTGAGCATTGGTTGACGCCGTTCAGCATGGAGGTAGGTCACGGCGTGGGGGGTGGCCGCAGGAGAAGTGACGGCGTGGCTGCAGCCTGTGGGTGGGGGGAGAAGGGGCAGGGGGTGGGGGGATGGTGGGGGGGGGGGGGGGGTGAGAGCGAGTGCCGGGGAGGGGGCGAGAGTGCCGGGGGAGGGGGGGAGAGTGCCGGGGAGGGGGGGAGAGTGCGAGTGCCAGGGAGGGGGGGAGAGTGCCGGAGAGGAGGGGGAGAGAGCGAGTTCCAGTGAGGGGGGGAGAGTGCCGGGGAGGGGGGAGAGTGCGAGTGCCAGAGAGGGGGGGAGAGTGCCGGCGAGGGGGACACAGTGCGAGTGCCAGGGAGGGGGGGACGGTGCGAGTGCTGGGGGGGAGGGGGGGGGGGAGAGTCCGAGTGCCGGAGTGGTGGGGACAATGCCGGGGAGGGGGGGGGTAGAGTCCGAGTGCCGGAGAGGGGAGGACAGTGCCGGGGAGGGGGGGGTGGGGAAAGGGAGGTTGTCCGCCTGGCCAGGTTCTATCCTCCCACAGTCACGCCCACGCAGCCCATGGCACCTGGCTGCCCTGGGGGGGGAGGGGGGGGGGGTACGGGCAATGACGTCATGTTGTCATTTCCCCCCCCCCCCCCCCCCCCCCCCCCCCCCCGCAGGCCGTCATGCTTTCTCATCAGCCAGCGATGTTGGCCACTGTGGCGGCAGCCGCTATTCTACATGTTGCCCTGGATGAGGAGGAGCGTGGCAGAGATGTGGCGCAGGCTGCCGCAGAGGAGCATGTTGCAGCAGGGCAGGTGGCAGGCGCCCAGGCTGGAGGGCCACTCGCCCGACAGGACAATACAGACTCACTCAGTGATAAACAATAGATACAGACTCACTCAGTAATAAACAATAGATACAGACTCACTCAGTGATAAACAATAGATACAGACTCACTCAGTAATAAACAATAGATACAGACTCACTCAGTGATAAACAATAGATACAGACTCACTCAGTGATAAACAATAGATACAGACTCACTCAGTGATAAACAATAGATACAGACTCACTCAGTGATAAACAATAGATACAGACTCACTCAGTAATAAACAATAGATACAGACTCACTCAGTGATAAACAATAGATACAGACTCACTCAGTAATAAACAATAGATACAGACTCACTCAGTGATAAACAATAGATACAGACTCACTCAGTGATAAACAATAGATACAGACTCACTCTGTGATAAACAATAGATACAGACTCACTCTGTGATAAACAATAGATATAGACTTACTCAGTAATAAACAATAGATACAGACTCACTCAGTAATAAACAATAGATACAGACTCACTCAGTGATAAACAATAGATACAGACTCACTCAGTAATAAACAATAGATACAGACTCACTCAGTAATAAACAATAGATACAGACTCACTCTGTAATAAACAATAGATACAGACTCACTCTGTGATAAACAATAGATACAGACTCACTCTGTGATAAACAATAGATACAGACTCACTCTGTGATAAACAATAGATACAGACTCACTCTGTGATAAACAATAGATACAGACTCACTCTGTGATAAACAATAGATACAGACTCACTCTGTCATAAACAATTGATACAGACTCACTCTGTAATAAACAATAGATACAGACTCACTCTGTGATAAACAATAGATACAGACTCTCTCAGTAATAAACAATAGATACAGACTCTCTAAGTAATAAACAATAGATACAGACTCACTCTGTGATAAACAATAGATACAGACTCGCTCAATAATGAACAATAGATACAGACTCACTCTGTGATAAACAATAGATACAGACTCACTCAGTAATAAACAATAGATATAGACTTACTCAGTAATAAACAATAGATACAGACTCACTCTGTGATAAACAATAGATACAGACTCACTCAGTAATAAACAATAGATATAGACTTACTCAGTAATAAACAATAGATACAGACTCACTCTGTGATAAACGATACAGACTCACTCAGTAATAAACAATAGATACAGACTCACTCAGTAATAAACAATAGATACAGACTCACTCAGTGATAAACAATAGATACAGACTCACTCTGTGATAAACAATAGATACAGACTCACTCTGTGATAAACAATAGATACAGACTCACTCTGTGATAAACAATAGATACAGACTCACTCTGTGATAAACAATAGATACAGACTCACTCTGTAATAAACAATAGATACAGACTCACTCTGTGATAAACAATAGATACAGACTCACTCTGTGATAAACAATAGATACAGACTCACTCTGTGATAAACAATAGATACAGACTCACTCTGTGATAAACAATAGATACAGACTCACTCTGTGATAAACAATAGATACAGACTCACTCTGTGATAAACAATAGATACAGACTCACTCTGTAATAAACAATAGATACAGACTCACTCTGTGATAAACAATAGATACAGATTCACTCTGTGATAAACAATAGATACAGACTCTCTCAGTAATAAACAATAGATATAGACTCTCTAAGTAATAAACAATAGATACAGACTCACTCTGTGATAAACAATAGATACAGACTCGCTCAATAATGAACAATAGACACAGACTCACGCTGTGATAAACAATAGATACAGACTCACTCAGTAATAAACAATAGATATAGACTTACTCAGTAATAAACAATAGATACAAACTCACTCTGTGATAAACGATAGATACAGACTCACTCAGTAATAAACAATAGATATAGACTTACTCAGTAATAAACAATAGATACAGACTCACTCTGTGATAAACAATAGATACAGACTCACTCAGTAATAAACAATAGATACAGACTCACTCTGTGATAAACAATAGATACAGACTCACTCAGTAATAAACAATAGATACAGACTCACTCAGTAATAAACAATAGATACAGACTGACTCAGTAATAAACAATAGATACAGACTCACTCTGTGATAAACAATAGATACAGACTCACTCAGGAATAAACAATAGATACAGACTCACTCTGTGATAAACAATAGATACAGACTCACTCAGTAATAAACAATAGATACAGACTCACTCAGTAATAAACAATAGATACAGACTGACTCAGTAATAAACAATAGATACAGACTCACTCAGTAATAAACAATAGATACAGACTGACTCAGTAATAAACAATAGATACAGACTCACTCTGTGATAAACAATAGATACAGACTCACTCTGTGACAAACAATAGATACAGACTCACTCAGGAATAAACAATAGATATAGACTCACTCAGTAATAAATAATATATACAGACTCACTCAGGAATAAACAATATATACAAACTCACTCTTTGCTAAACAATAGATACAGACTCACTCTGTGATAAACAATAGATACAAACTCACTCTGTAATAAACAATAGATACAGACTCACTCAGTAATAAACAATAGATACAGACTCACTCAGTAATAAACAATAGATATAGACTTACTCAGTAATAAACAATAGATTCAGACTCACTCTGTGATAAACAATAGATACAGACTCGCTCAGTAATAAACAATAAATACAAATTCGCTCAATAATAAACAATAGATACAGACTCACTCAGTAATAAACAATAGATACAGGCTCACTCAGTAATAAACAATAGATACAGACTCACTCAGAAATAAACAATAGATACAGACTGACTCAGTAATAAACAATAGATACAGACTCACTCTGTGATAAGCAATAGATACAGACTTACTCAGTAATAAACGATATATACAGACTCACTCTGTGATAAACAATAGATACAGACTCACTCAGGAATAAACAATAGATACAGACTCACTCAGGAATAAACAATAGATACAGACTCACTCAGTAATAAACAATAGATACAGACTCACTCTGTGATAAACAATAGATACAGACTCACTCAGTAATATACAATAGATACAGACTCACTCTGTGATAAACAATATATACAGACTCACTCAGGAATAAACAATATATACAGACTCACTCTGTGATAAACAATAGATACAGACTCACTCAGTAATAAACAATAGATACAGACTCACTCTGTGATAAACAATATATACAGACTCACTCAGGAATAAACAATATATACAGACTCACTCTGTGATAAACAATAGATACAGACTCACTCAGTAATAAACAATAGATACAGACTCACTCTGTGATAAACAATAGATACAGACTCACTCAGTAATATACAATAGATACAGACTCACTCTGTGATAAACAATAGATACAGACTCACTCAGGAATAAACAATAGATACAGACTCACTCAGGAATAAACAATATATACAGACTCACTCTGTGATAAACAATAGATACAGACTCACTCAGTAATAAACAATAGATACAGACTCACTCTGTGATAAACAATATATACAGACTCACTCAGGAATAAACAATATATACAGACTCACTCAGGAATAAACAATATATACAGACTCACTCTGTGATAAACAATAGATACAGACTCACTCAGTAATAAACAATAGATACATTGGAACACATGCCCTCTAATGGTTGATCCCTCAGTTTGGGGAAACAAGTGTTTCCCGTCTACCCTCATAATTTTGTACACCTCAATTAGGTCTCCGCTTAGCTTTCACCGTTATAAGGAAAACCAGCCTGTCCTAAATTGGCAAAACCATTTCCCTTTCAGAAAACTATATTGACTTTGTCTGCTCTGAATATGATCTTCTGAGTGAATTATTCAGGCTGCTTATGAAGAGATTCCAACATTTTCCCTGTGGTTGATATCAGGGCGGCTGACCTGCCATTGCCTGTTTTCTCTCTCTCTACATTCTTGAATAGCAGTGTTATACTTGTAGAATTCCAACCTGCTGGACCTATACTAAAATCGAGGGAATTTTAGAAAATCAAAAACTGTGCATCCAGTATCCATACAGCTATCCCTTTTCAAACCTTCAGATATTGGCCATCCAGTCCTCAGGAATTGTTGGAGTTTTATATTAAGCTTGTCCAATATTTTCTCTGATGATATTAATGATTAAGTTCCTTACGCTTATTATCTCTTGGTTATGCTCTATTTCTGGTGTGTATGATGTTGCCAGGGCTTGGAAATTGCAGCAATGAGGGGAGGTTGGATAGACACGGGTTGACTTCCGTAGTACAGTGGAAGCTAAGGGTGACCTAATTGAGGTGTACAAAATGATGAGGGGCCTAAACAGTGCAGACAGTAAATACTTATTTCCCTTAGCTGAGAGGGTCAATAGCCAAAGGCATAGACTTGAGGTGATTTAAGCAGGGAGTTTTTTATAATTAAACAAACTTTATTTTTTTTATAACTTTAGAGTACCCAATTATTTTTTTTCCAATGAAGGGACAATTTAGCATGGCCAATCCTCCTAGCCTGCACATCTTTGGGTTGTGAGGGTGAAACCCACGCAGACATGGGGAGAATCTGCAAACTCCACACTGACAGTGACCCAGGGCCGGGATCGAACCCAGGTCCTCAGCACCGTAGGCAGCAGTGCTAATCACTCTGCCACTGTGCTGCCCAAACTTTATTATTAACACGGGATTAATCCCATTAACATCCAAGAAAGAAACAGTGTTTCAATTAACAGTTAAATAGGCATTTGAGCTTACTTTCTCAGCTATTTCTAAAATTTAAATTGAGCAAAATCCACACACACAGGTCAAATGTCACTTATTAATAAAGGTAACATTGGGACATCCGGTGGCGACATGTCAGGGGGATATCACAAGTTGGGTAGCTCCCGCTAGAGTCCTTGGTTTTTGGCCCTTTCACCCAGTTTTTGCTGAGAATTTGTCCGCAGCCACGTCCCTTTGAGACGTGGTGATTAAAGAATGTCTAAAACCAAAGAAAGAATATTGGGAAGAGCGGAAAGAACTCTAGCCCACCGGCAGAGTTGATTACAGTGCAGAGCTCACTGGGGGAAAGATGGCAGGGCAAGTTCGCAGGATGGGGTCACGGCCATTATGGTGGATATGCTGGTGGAGGTGATGGCGGCTGAATTTGAACAGCACTTCACCAGACGCTTCGAACGACAAAGGAGGGAGATGATGGAGTCTTAAGCAGTCGGTGGAGGACACGCTGGCCCCAATGAAGGAGTCTCTTGGAAGGATGTCGGAGACATTACAAGAGAATGGTGACGTATTGATGGGGGTGGAGGAAACACGATCGACACAGCGATCAGCTCGCCTCGCTGGAAGTAGAGCTGCTGAAGGTGGAGGATAGAAATAAGAGCTTGAGAGCGAAAGTTGAGGATCTGTTGGGGAGGTTTTTAAACTAATGTGGCAGGGGGATGGGAACCGATGCAGGAAGTTAGAAGGTAGTAAAACAGGGACAGAAGCAAAAGGAAGTAAGGGGAAAAGTGCAAGGCAGAGAAGACATATTCAAAAATCAAAAAGGGCGACAGTACAAGGTACAGTGACTGAGGGGAGCTCAGTGAATATGTCCAGTAATACTAAAAGGAATAAAACTGGAGATGTTAAGATTCAAAACAAAGGTAAAAAAACCAACATAAGTGTACTTTACCTGAATGCTTGTAGTATTCGGAATAAAGTAAATACGTTGATGGCACAAATCATCGTGAATGACTATGATTTAGTGGTCATTACTGAAACATGGTTAAAGGATGGTCACGACTGGGAGTTAAATATCCGAGAGTATCAACTATTCGGAAGGACAGAGTGGATGGTAAGGGAGGTGGTGTTGCTCTGTTATTTAATGAAGATATCCGTGCAATAGTAAGGGATGACATCGGTGCTATGGAGGATAAGGTTGAATCCATTTGGGTGGAAATCAGGAATAGTAAGGCGAAAAAGTCACTGATAGAAATAGTCTATCGGCCACCAAATAGTAACGTTATGGTGGGGCAGGCAATAAACAAAGAAATAACTGATGCATGTAGAAATGGTACAGCAGTTATCATGGGGGATTTTAATCTACATGTCGATTGGTTTAACCAGGTCGGTCAAGGCAACCTTGAGGAGGAGTTTATAGAATGTATCCACGATAGTTTCCTAGAACAGTATGTAATGGAACCTACGAGGGAACAAGTGGTCCTAGATCTTGTCCTGTGTAATAAGACAGGATTGATTCATGATCTCATAGTTAGGGATCCTCTCGGAAGGAGCGATCACAATATGGTGGAATTTAAAATACAGATGGAGGGTGAGAAAGTAAAATCAAATACTAGTGTTTTGTGTTTAAACAAAGGAGATTACAGTGGGATGAGAGAAGACTAGCTAAGGTAGACTGGGAGCAAAGACCTTATGGTAGAACAGTTGAGGAACAATGGAGAACATTCCAAGCGATATTTCACAGTGCTCAGCAAAGGTTTATACCAACAAAAAGGAAGGACGGTAGAAAAAGGGAAAATTGACCATGGATATCTAAGGAAATAAGGGAGAGTATCAAATTGAAGGAAAAAGCATATAAAGTGGCAAAGATTGGTGGGATACTAGAGGACTGGGAAATCTTTAGAGGGCAACAGAAAGCTACTAAAAAAGTTATAAAGAAGAGTAAGATAGAGTATGAGAGTAAACTTGCTCAGAATATAAAAACAGACAGTAAAAGTTTTTACAAATATACAAAACAAAAAAGAGTGGCTAAGGTAAATATTGGTCCTTTAGAGGATGAGAAGGGAGTTTTAATAATGGGAGATGAGGAAATGGCTGAGGAACTGAACAGGTTTTTTGGGTCGGTCTTCACAGTGGAAGACACAAATAACATGCCAGCGACTGATAGAAATGAGGCTATGACAGGTGAGGACCTTGAGCTAATTGTTATCACTAAGGAGGTAGTTATGGACAAGCTAATGGGGCTAAAGGTAGACAAGTCTCCTGGCCCTGATGGAATGCATCCCAGAGTGCCAAAAGAGATGGCTTGGGAAATTGCAGATGCACTAATGATGATTTACCAAAATTCACTAGACTCTGGGGTGGTCTCGGTGGATTGGAAATTAGCAAATGTGACACCACTGTTTAAAACAGGAGGTAGGCAGAGAGCAGGAAATTATAGGCCAGTGAGCTTAACTTCGGTAGTAGGGAAGATGCTGGAATCTATCATCAAGGGAGAAATACCAGGGCATCTGGATAGAAATTGTCCCATTGGGCAGACGCAGCATGGGTTCATAAAGGGCAGGTCGTGCCTAACTAATTTAGTGGAATTTTTTGAGGACATTACCAGTGCAGTAGATAACGGGGAGCCAATGGATGTGGTATATCTGGATTTCCAGAAAGCCTTTGACAAGGTGCCACACAAAAGGTTGCTGCATAAGATAAAGATGCATGGCATTAAGGGTAAAGTAGTAGCATGGATAGAAGATTGGTTAATTAATAGAAAGCAAAGAGTGGGGATTAATGGGTGTTTCTCTAGTTGGCAATCAGTAGCTAGTGGTGCCCCTCAGGGATCCGTGTTGGGCCCACAATTGTTCACAATTTACATAGATGATTTGGAGTTGGGGACCAAGGGCAATGTGTCCAAGTTTGCAGATGACACTAAGATGATTGGTAAAGCGAAAAGTGCAGAGGATACTGGAAGTTTGCAGAGGGATTTGGATAGGTTAAGTGAATGGGCTAGGGTCTGGCAGATGGAATACAATGTTGACAAATGTGAGGTTATCCATTTTGGTAGGAATAACAGCAAACGGGATTATTATTTATACGATAAAATATTAAAGCATGCCGCTGTGCAGAGAGACCTGGGAGTGCTAGTGCATGAGTCACAGAAAGTTGGTTTACAGGTGCAACAGGTGATTAAGAAGGCAAATGGAATTTTGTCCTTCATTGCTAGAGGGATGGAGTTTAAGACTAGGGAGGTTATCTTGCAATTGTATAAGGTGTTAGTGAGGCCACACCTGGAGTATTGTGTTCAATTTTGGTCTCCTTACTTGAGAAAGGACATACTGGCACTGGAGGGTGTGCAGAGGAGATTCACTAGGTTAATCCCAGAGCTGAAGGGGTTGGATTATGAGGAGAGGTTGAGTAGACTGGGACTGTACTCGTTGGAATTTAGAAGGATGAGGGGGAATCTTATAGAAACATTTAAAATTATGAAGGGAATAGATAGGATAGATGCGGGCAGGTTGCTTCCACTGGCGTTTGAAAGCAGAACTAGGGGACATAGCCTCAAAATAAGGGGAAGTAGATTTAGGACTGAGTTTAGGAGGAACTTCTTCACCCAAAGGGTTGTGGATCTATGGAATACCTTACCCAGTGATGCAGTTGAGGTTCCTTCATTAAATGTTTTTAAGGTAAAGATAGATAGTTTTTTGAAGAATAAAGGGATTAAGGGTTATGGTGTTCGGGCTGGAAAGTGGAGCTGAGTCCACAAAAGATCAGCCATGATCTCATTGAATGGCGGAGCAGGCTCGAGGGGCCAGATGGCCTACTCCTGCTCCTAGTTCTTATGTTCTTAAGTCGCGACAGCAGAACCTTGGGATCATGGAGATGCCGGAGGTCGATGGAGTGTGGGGCTGGTTTAGCACAGTGGGCTAAACAGCTGGCTTGTAATGGAGAACAAGGCAGCAGCATGGGTTCAATTCCTGTACCAGCCTCTCCGAACAGGCTCCGGAATGTGGCGACTAGGGGCTTTTCACAGTAACTTCATTGAAGCCTACTTGTGACAATAAGCGATTATTATTATTAGTAGTAGTATTCAACAATGTTTGCAAAGCTGCTGGGGGAGGATGACAACATCCCCCCTTTCGAGTTGGATAGAGCCCACCAGTCGTTCTGGCCAAAACCAAGGGCGAATGGGCCACCAAGAGCAGTGATTGTCTATTTTCACAGCTATCAGATCAAGGGGAAGGTCCTGAGGCAGGCCAAGCAGAAGCGAGAGGTGAGGTGGGAAGGCAGCGGCATTTGATATACCCGGATATCACGGTGGAGGTGGCGAGAAGGTCTTTAACAGGGTGAAGTCAGCCCTTTATAAGAATGGAGTGTGTTTTGGGGTGGTCTCCCTGGCGAGGGTGAGGGTCACGTATAATTCCAGGGACTATCTCTTTGAGACGGCGGAGGAGGCGACGGCGTTCGTGAAGGCTGAAGGACTGGGACTGAACTGAGTTTGGAACAGGAACTTTGTTGTTGTGGTTGGGAAGGGGTGATTGCGGGCTTTTGTTGTAAGGATGTGTGTTTTCTGATGTTTAATTTTTTGGTACCCTCTATTTTCTTCGTACATGGTTATGGTTAATTTGAAATGATGTTTGTTGTTTGCTCTTTCTGTTCTGGTTGCTTCTCTCCACGTTTCGAGTTTTAATGGGTTTGTGAGAGCCTATGGATATGGGGAGGAGAGGAGGAGGGGAGTAGCAGTTTCAGAATAGAGTAGGGGTGGGGGAGTTTCAATACTTGAGGTGGATGGTTTGGATGTGGATGTGGGGCGGGGGGGGGGGTTATTTTTTCCTTTGTTATTCACAGTGAGGGATGGGGATTCTGTCAGCGGGGCTACTTCACCAGCAAACTACAGTTGGCGAGTGAACTGGAGTGAGGTGGGGGGAGGGCTGCAGCCTGCTGGGCCTGTTGAATGTGGTGTTATGTACGGCGGAAGGGGGGTGGGGGGAGAACAGGATGTTATTGTGGCGTTGGATGCGGAAAAGGTTTTTCATGAGGTAGAGTGGTGCTATTCTTTCGCGGTGTTGGAATGGTTCGGGATAGGACCCAAGTTTGTGTCATGGGTCAGGTTTCTATATAAGGATTCCAAGGTCAGTGTCCGCACGAATGATCTGAATTTGGGATACTTTCAGCTGCACAGGGAACGAGGCAGGGTACCCTCTCCTTTTTACACTGGTCATAGAGACTTTGACCATTGCGTTGAGGAATTTGGATAAGTGGAAGGGGGGGATGTTAGAGCATAGGGTGTCCCTGTAAGCTGATGATCTTCTCTTGCACATTTCAAATCTGGTTCCCACAATGGGGGATATAATGACTAGGGATAAGGCTGATTTACAAAGGTGAGACAGCCTGCTTCCATCGCTGGTCGGTCAAGTTTAATCGGTGACGATGACCATTCCACTGCGGTTTCTGTTACTGTTTTTCTGCCCAAAGTATTCTTTGTGGGGGTGGAGAGATTGATCTCGTCCTTTATCTGTGGGGGCAAGGGCAAGGATTTAGAAAACGGTTCTTCAAGAGGACTGGCAGTCGGGGGCCTTGGTGTCACCAAACCTCATTTACCACTACTGTATTGGGCGACGAATGCGGAGAAGGTGTTGGACTGGTTCAGGCGTCAGGAGGCAGTTTCAATAAATATGGAGGCAGGTTCATGTAGGGGGTCGGGCTGAGGGCTTTGGTGATGGCCTCACTTCCATTCTCCATGGAGAAATACTTTGGTAATCCAGTGGTGGTCGCCACATTGAAAATATGGAGACAATTTTGACAACACTTTAAATTAGGGGCGGTGTTAAAGTTGGTGCTGATCTGTACAAATCTGTGCCAGCAAGATTAGATGCCAAGCTTAGGGGCTGGGAGGAAACGAATTGCAAATGAAATGAAAATCTCTTATTGTCACAAGTAGGCTTCAATGACGTTACTGTGAAAAGCACCTAGTCGCCACATTCCGGCGCCTGTTCGGGGAGGCCGGTATGGGAATTGAACCCATGCTGCTGGCCTTGGTTTGCTTTACAAGCCAGCTATTTAGCCCACTGTGCTAAACCAGCCCCTCAAGCGGGTGGAAGGAATGAGGGATTTGTTTTTGGACGGCCGGTTTTGAAAATAATAATCTTTATTATTGGCACAAGTAGGCTCACATTAACACTGCAATGAAGTTACTGTGAAAATCCCCTCGTTGCCACACTCCGGTGCCTGCTCAGGTACACAGAGGGAGAATTCAGAATGTCCAATTCACCTAACAAGCACGGGCGGTATTCTCCGCTCCCGATAAAAATCGGGATGGCCGTCGTGAAATCAGCCGAGCTTCACGCCGTCCTCGGGGCCAGCTCCCCACACCGAATTCACCCCCACCCGGTGGGCTAGGAGCGGGCCCCCATCGTTCCCACCCGCGACTTCGTCACGCTGGAAATGACGCGGAAAGAACACTTTTCTTTTTTTTTAAATAATTTTTATTGGAATTTTTTACAGAAAATATAACAACAATGAAAAGCAACAATAAAACACCATAATAACTGTAACACCCCCAAGACCGTATCAACGCACCCCCCACCCCCCAAACCCAGTAAACAACAAGAGAACTTAAAAATAAATTAAAATTAAATAAGAGTCAACGTCCCCCCCCCACCCCCCCCCCCCCCCCCCCCCCCCCGGGTTGCTGCTGCTACTGTCCCCGTACCCTATCGTTGAGCCAGAAAGTCGAGGAAAGGTTGCCACCGCCTAAAGAACCCTTGTACCGATCCTCTCAGGGCGAATTTGACCTTCTCTAGCTTAATGAAACCAGCCATGTCATTGATCCAGGTCTCCACGCTTGGGGGTCTCGCATCCTTCCATTGTAGCAAGATCCTCCGGGGACGCAAAGGCCAACACACCGGCCTCTTTCGCCTCCTGCACTCCTGGCTCCACCCCAACCCCAAAAATTGTGAGTCCCCAGCCTGGCTTGACCCTGGATCCTACCACCCTCGACACCGTCCTCGCCACCCCCTTCCAGAACTCCTCCAGTGCCGGGCATGCCCAGAACATATGGGCATGGTTCGCTGGACTCCCCGAACACCTGACACACCTGTCTTCGCCCCCAAAGAACTTACTCATCCTAGACCCGGACATATGGGCCCGGTGCAGCACCTTGAATTGGATGAGGCTAAGCCGCGCACATGAGGAGGAAGAGTTAACCCTCTCCAGGGCATCAGCCCATGTCCCATCTTCGATCTGTTCCCCCAGTTCCCCCTCCCACTTAGCTTTCAGCTCCTCTACTGACACCTCCTCCACCTCCTGCATTACCTTGTAGATATCAGATATCTTCCCATCCCTGACCCAGACCCCCGAAAGCACCCTGTCACTCACCCCCCTCACGGGAAGCGAAGGGAATCCCTCCACCTGCCGCCTAGAAAACGCCTTTACCTGCAGATACCTGAACCTGTTCCCCGGGGGGAGCTCAAATTTCTCCTCCAACTCTCCCAGGCTCGCAAACCTCCCATCAATGAACAGGTCCCTCAGCTGTCTGATGCCCGCTCTGTGCCAACCCTGGAACCCCCCATCAATGTTCCCCGGAACGAACCAATGGTTCCCCCTTAACGGAGCCTCCATCGAGCCCCCCACTTCCCCCCTATGTTGCCTCCACTGCCCCCAAATCTTGAGGGTAGCCGCCACCACCGGACTCGTGGTATACCTTGTAGGAGGGAGCGGCCACGGCGCCATTACCAGGGCCCCCAGGCTTGTATCTCCACAGGACGCCATCTCCAACCGTTTCCATGCTGCCCCCTCCCCCTCCATCACCCACTTGCGCACCATCGACACATTGGCCGCCCAATAATACCCCGAGAGATTGGGTAACGCCAGCCCCTCACCATCTCTACCCCGCTCCAAGAAGACCCTCTTCACCCTCGGGGTCCCATGCGCCCAAACAAAGCTCATAATGCTGCTAGTCACCCTTCTAAAAAAGGCCCGAGGGATAAAGATGGGTAAACACTGAAAGAGGAACAAGAACCTCGGGAGAACCGTCATTTTGACGGACTGCACTCTACCCGCCAGCGATAGCGACACCATGTCCCACCTTTTGAATTCCTTCTCCATCTGCTCCACAAGCCTGTTAAAATTAAGCTTATGGAGAGTCCCCCAACTCCTGGCCACCTGCACCCCCAGGTATCTGAAACTCTTCACTGCCCTCTTAAACGGGAGCCTCCCAATTCCCTGGAAACAACGCTTTTCTGATGTTATCCGCGCATGCGCGGGTTGCCGGTTCCAACCCGCGCATGCGAGGATGTAATCAGCGCGCAGACGGCACGAACCCGCGCATGTGCGGTGCCGTCTTTCTCCACTGCCGCCCGGCAAGACGTGGCGGCTTGATTTTGCCGGGCGGCGGAGTGGAAAGAGTGCGTCCGTTTTGGAGGCTGGCCCGACAATCGGTGGGTACCGATCGCGGGCCTGTCCCCACCCGAGCACAGTTGTAGTGCTCCCGTGCCAATCGGGCCCCTAGATGCCCCAAACGGGCATCAGGCGCCCGTTTCACGAATGTAGCGACCAGGTGTGGTTGCTGCCGTGGTGAAATGGGTGTGAAGGGCCGGCCGCTCGGCCCATCGGGCTCGGAGAATCGCCGTGAAAAATGGCGAGTGCCGATTGTTCCGAGCAGGGGGGGGAGAATCGCTGGGGGCGCCAGGGTGCGTAAAAAATGTCGGGAGGCCCTCCCACGATTCTCCCACGTCACGTGGGGAGCGGAGAATTCCGGCCCACATCTTTCGGGACTTGTGGGAGGAAATCGGAGCACCCGGAGGAAACCCACGCAGACACGGGGAGAACGTGCAGACTGCGCACAGACCGTGACCCAAGCTGGGAATCAAACCTGGGACCCTGGCGCTGTGAAGCAACAGTGCTAACCACTGTGCAACCATGGTTCGCGAGATTAGAGGAGTTATCGAAGAAGTATGGGCTCGCGCAGTCAGAAACTTTTAGGTATATGCAGGTTTGTGACTTTGCAAGGAAGATTGTTTCAATGTTTCTAGAGGGGCCACCATCGTCGTTGCTCGAGAGGATTCTGTTGCTTGCGGGGACGGAGGAGGGGAATTTATGGGAGGATCCTGGGAGAGGATACTGTGTCGCTAGAGAGGGTTAAGGCTGAGTGGGAGGAAGAGTAGGGGTGGAATTGGAAGAGGGGTTGAAGTGTGAAGCACTGTGAAGGGTGAATGCCACATCTTTGTGCGTGAGACCTGGGCTTATAAAGTTTTTTTTTTTATAAATTTAGATTACCCAATTATTTTTTCCAATTAAGGGGCAATTTAGCGTGGCCAATCCACCTACTCTGCACATTTTTAGGTTGTGGGGGCGAAACCCACGCAGACACAGGGAGAATGTGCAAACTCCACACGGACAGTGACCCAGAGCCGGGATCGAACCTGGGACCTCAGCGCCGTGAGGCGGTTGTGCTAACCACTAGGCCACCGTGCTGCCCCTGGGCTTATGAAGTTAAAGATATTGCACAGGGCACATCTAACAGTGTCTAGGCTGTTTGTGGGAGTGGAGGACAAGTATGAGCAGTGTGGGAGGGGCCCAGCCCACAATGTATATGTTCTGGTCACCACCTGAGCTGGTATGGTTTTGGGTCTCCTTCTTCAGTACCATTCTTCAATCACGTCAGCGATTCTAAAAATTGATTTGGAGCCCAGTCCCTCGGGGGCCATATTCGGTGTGTCAGACCTGCAGGAGTTTCAGGCGGGAGCACGGTGGATGTCTTAGCCTTCACCTCACTGATTGATCAGAGGCGGGTTCTGTTGGGTTGAAGGTCAGCTTCTGCAACCTGTGCCTCAGAATGGCAGGGGGATCTTATGGAGTTTTTACACCTCAACAAAGTTAGGATCACCATGAGAGGTGCAATTGAGGGGTTCTGTAAAAGATGGCAATCGTTTATTCTGTAGTTTAAAGAGCTGGTCACCATCAGCTGTTAGGGAGGGAGGTGGGGGCATGTGGATGCTGCTGTTTTTCTTTGTTTTTCTGTTTATTGTTGTGCATTGATCAAAAAAAGATGAAATAAAAACATTTTCAAAAAAATAAAGTTAACACTTAGTGGCTTACAGATTTATTCACAATGTCCTTGGAGAGAAGCTTTCAGAAGACAGTTTGAGAAACCCAACTGCTTCCCTCAGAATCAAAAGCAGAACTCTAAAAATGATACTAAAAACATACTCAGCCCCTCCCCTGAGTGGCATCACAGCCTGCCTAGCTGTTAACCCCTTAATCACAGCTTTAGCACATAAATGTCTGGATATGTTAACCAAAGTTATTTAATACATTACTGTAACACACCATAATACTTTACTGTAACACACCATAATACATTACTGTAACACACCATAATACATTACTATAACAGACCATAATACTTTACTGTAACACACCATAATACTTTACTGTAACACACCATAATACTTTACTGTGACACACCATAATACATTACTGTAACACACCATAATACTTTACTGTAACACACCATAATACATTACTGTAACACACCATAGTACTTTACTGTGACACACCATAGTACTTTACTGTAACACACCGTAATACATTACTGTAACACACCATAATACTTTACTGTAACACACCATAATACATTACTGTAACACACCATAATACATTACTATAACAGACCATAATACTTTACTGTAACACACCATAATACTTTACTGTAACACACCATAATACTTTACTGTGACACACCATAATACATTACTGTAACACACCATAATACTTTACTGTAACACACCATAATACATTACTGTAACACACCATAGTACTTTACTGTGACACACCATAGTACTTTACTGTAACACACCGTAATACTTTACTGTAACACACTATAATACTTTACTGTAACACACCATAATACATTACTGTAACACACCATAATACATTACTGTAACACACCATAATACTTTACTGTAACAGACCATAATACTTTACTGTAACACACCATAATACTTTACTGTGACACACCATAATACATTACTGTAGCACACCATAATACTTTACTGTAACACACTATAATACTTTACTGTAACACACCATAATACATTACTGTAACACACCATAATACTTTACTGTAACACACTATAATACTTTACTGTAACACACCATAATACATTACTGTAACACACTATAATACTTTACTGTAACACACCATAATACATTACTGTAACACACCATAATACATTACTGTAACACACTATAATACTTTACTGTAACACACCATAATACTTTACTGTAACACACCATAATACTTTACTGTAACACACTATAATACTTTACTGTAACACACCATAATACATTACTGTAACACACCATAATACTGTACATTACTGTAACACACATAATACATTACTGTAACACACCATAATACATTACTGTAGCACACCATAATACTTTACTGTAACACACTATAATACTTTACTGTAACACACCATAATACATTACTGTAACACACCATAATACTGTACATTACTGTAACACACCATAATACTGTACATTACTGTAGCACACCATAATACTTTACTGTAACACACTATAATACTTTACTGTAACACACCATAATACTTTACTGTAACACACCATAATACTTTACTGTAACACACTATAATACTTTACTGTAACACACCATAATACTTTACTGTAACACACCATAATACTTTACTGTAACACACCATAATACAATATATATAAAAGATTTCCACATTCATCATAAGTTGCTGGTTGAGGCTGAAACACTCAACTCATTTAAAAGGTACCTAGATCTGCATCTAAAGTGCTGTAACCTGGAAGGTTATGGACTGGGGCGGGATTCTCCGACCCCCCGCTGGGTCGGAGAATCGCCCGGGGCTGGCGTGAATCCCGCCCCCGCCGTGTCCCGAATTCTCCGCCACCAGAGATTTGGCGGGTGCGGGAATTGCGCCGTGCCAGTCGGCGGGCCCCCCGCAGCGATTCTCCGGCCCACGATGGGCCGAAGTCCCGCCGCTGTCAAGCCTCTCCCGCCGGCGGGAATCGAAACACCTACCTGACCAGGGGAATTGGCGGCACGGGCGGGCGCTGGGTTCCTGGGAGGGGCGCGGGCCGATCTGACCCCGGGGGGTGCCCCCACGGTGGCCTGGCCTGCAATCAGGACTAACCGATCGGCGGACGGGCCTGTGCCGTGGGGGCACTCTTTTTCTTCCGCCTTCGCCATGGTCTTCACCATGGCGGAGGCGGAAGAGACCCCCTCCCCTGTGCATGCGTCGGGATGACGTTAGCAGCCACTGACACTCCGGCGCATGCGCGGACTTATGCCGGCCGCCGAAGTCCTTTCGGCCCCGGCTGGCATGGCGCCAAGTCCGTTCACGCCAGCTGGCGGAGCGGGAACCACTCCGGCACGGGCCTAGCCTCTCAATGTGAGGGCTTGGCCCCTAAAGGTGCGGAGACGTCCGCACCTTTGGGGCGGCCCGACGCCGGAGTGGTTCACGCCACTCCAACACGCCGGGACCCCCCGCCCCGCTGGGTAGGGGAGAATCCCGGCCCCGGTGTTGGAAAGTGGGATTAAAATGAGGTTAGTTTATTTTTTTCTCTGTTTTGGCCGATGCAGACAGGATGGGCTGAACGGCCTCATTCCGCACTTTTAACATTTCTATGGTTCGACTTCCGGTTGCGGCTATGACCAGCTAAGTCGCACATTTGGCAGCTCCTGCGACAAAGGTGTTTAAGGGCCGATTGGAGGGCCCCGACGGTACTGTAAAGACGAATCCCGGTGGGGGAAGGCTCCCTGAGGAGAGTGAGACCAACTTTATGGTCGGTACTCGGAGTGGGGCGACAAAAAAAGCGGCAGCAGCTCCCCGAAAAAAGCGGGGGAAGAGGACCAAAATGGCGGCCGGTGGCGCACTAGAAGATTGGAGAAAATGGGCGGAGGAGCAGCAGGCTGCTCTCCTCCGGTGTTTTACGGAGCTGAAAGTGGAACTCTTAGAGTCCATGAACGCGACGACCACAAGGCTGATGGGGGCCCAGGCGACCCAAGAGGCGTCGATAAGAGAGCTGCAGCAGGAGATGACTGCAAGGGAGGAGGAGGCCACGGTCCTCGTGGGAAAGGTGGAGGTGCACGAGGCACTCCACCTGAAATGGCAGAGCCGCTTTGAGGAGCTGGACACTCGAATGAGGCGGAAGAACTTGAGGATCCTGGGCCTAGCAGAAGGCCTGGAGGGGCCTGATCTCCCGAAATATGTAGCGGAGATGCTGAGCTCCCTGATGGGAGAGGGGGCCGGTCCATCGCCTCTGGAGCTGGAAGAAGCATATCGGGTCATGGCTAGGCGGCCTAGGGCGAACGAGCCCCCGAGGGCGGTGCTGGTGCGATTCCAGCGTTTCTGTGATCGGGAGAAAGTGCTGAGGTGGGCCAAGAGGGAGAAAAGCAGCAAATGGGAGAATTCGACGGTGCGGATATATCAGGACTGGAGTGCGGAGGTGGCAAAGCGGCGGGCCCGGTTTAACCGGACGAAGGCGGTGCTGCACGCAAAGAGGATCAAGTTCGGAATGCTGCAGCCAGCGCGCTTGTGGGTCACCTACAAGGACCAGCACCATTACTTTGAGACCCCAGAGGAGGCATGGACTTTTGTTCGGGAGGAAAAGCTGGACCTGAACTAGAACTTGGGAACGCCGGCGGTCGAGGCCGCCCGAGTACCCTTGACTGATCAAGTGGCCCATGTCTTTCTTAGGCCAGGTCGGAACTTGGCTAAAGTTGATGGATCGTTTGGTTTCTTTGAAACTTGTGTTATGGGGGGTTTCTTTGTTCCTTTTTGTGTGTCTCTTCCCGTTGCCAACTTCCCTTAATTATTGTTGTTGTAGGGGGGGGCTTTTTTTTACTGTTTTTTTGATCTGTTCTTTAAGGGTTATGGTTACTGTTCTGTTCGATGGAGGGTGATGGTTAAATACGTTATTATTGGGTAGTTATTTAGTTATGCAGGCATAGTTATGTATTTATGTATTTATTTGAGATTTGTTATTTATATTGTTATATTGTTAAGTTGGGGAGGCGGGACGGGGGGGGTGCAAGTTGGTTATGCGGGTTTTCTTTTTCTCTTTTTTCTTCCTCTCGTTTTAAGGGGGCTTTTTATGGGCTTGGATGGGGACGGGGGTGGAATTGAAGATGGCGGGGTAGGGTGTGGCCGGGCGAAAGCGCGGGCTTTCCCCCTGTTTCCCGCGCGCGGGACGGAGGAAGGGGGAGGAGAGAAGAGTGGGGTGTGGCCAGCAATGGCGGCTTTTCCCGCGCTGAAGCGGGGTCAGAGAGGGATGGCAAGGGGGGGGGGAGGCCCCTCCCCCCCACATCGGGAGGAGTCGGAGTGTGGCAGGGGCCAGCCGGGTCAGCGAAAATCAGCTGACTCTCGGGAGTACGATGGTGGATACACCGCGGCTAGGAGGGGTCCTAGCCAGGGGGGGGGGGGGGGGGGGGGGGGGAAGGGGGGTTAGGGGGGGATACCGGGTTGCTGCTGGAAAGGCCGAGGACGGGAAGGGAAGAACGGGAGGTGAGAGGGGGGGGGGGCCATCGCCATGGGGAACGGGTCAGAAGGGGAGGGTCGACCCGGGGCGAACAGGGGACAGGACATGGCTAATAGACAGGGGAAAGGGACAGGTCGCTCCGCGACCCGGTTGGTTACTTGGAACGTGAGGGGGCTGAATGGGCCGGTCAAGAGAGCAAGGGTTTTTTCACACCTAAAGGGACTGCAGGCGGATGTGGCAATGTTGCAGGAGACTCACTTGAGAGTAGTAGACCAGGTACGCCTGAGAAGGGGGTGGGTGGGACAGGTGTTCCACTCAGGCTTGGACGCAAAGAACCGGGCGGTGGCGATTTTGGTGGGAAAGAGGGTGTCGTTCGTGGCGGCGCAGGTGGTAGCAGATAAGGAGGGTAGGTACGTGATGGTGAAGGGTAGGCTGCAGGGAGAGAATGTGGTGCTGGTGAATGTGTATGCCCCGAATTGGGATGACGCGGGTTTTATGAGGCGCCTGTTGGGCCTCATTCCGGGTCTGGAGGCAGGGGGCCTGATCATGGGGGGGGACTTCAATACAGTGCTCGACCCTGGGCTGGACAGATCGAGTTCCAGGACGAATAGGAGGCCGGCAGCGGCAGAGGTGCTAAGGGGGTTCATGGAGCAGATGGGGGGGGTAGACCCTTGGAGATTTGGCAGGCCAAGGGCGAGGGAGTATTCTTTTTTCTCCCACGTCCACAGGGTGTACTCCAGAATAGACTTTTTTGTACTGAGCAGGGGGCTGATTTCGAGAGTGCAGGACACGGAGTACTCGGCCATTGCGATTTCGGACCATGCACCACACTGGGTAGAGGTAGAACTGGGGGAAGCACGGGACCAGCGCCCGTTGTGGCGCCTGGATGTGGGGCTGCTGGCGGACGATGAGGTGTGCGGAAGGGTCCGGAAGGGCATTGAGAGATATCTGGGCACGAACGACACGGGCGAGGTGAAGGTGGGGGTAGTCTGGGAGGCCCTGAAAGCAGTGATCAGAGGAGAGCTGATCTCCATAAGGGCACACAGAGAAAGGAAGGAGAGGCAGGAGAGGGAGAGACTGGTGGGGGAACTTATAGAAGTGGACAGGAGATATGCGGAGACACCAGAGGAGGGGCTGTTGAGGGAGCGGCGCAGTTTACAGGCCCAGTTTGACCTACTGACCACTAGGAAGGCGGAGACGCAATGGAGAAGGGCACAGGGCGCGGTCTATGAGTACGGGGAAAAGGCGAGCAGGATGCTAGCACACCAGCTGCGCAAGCGAGATGCAGCCAGAGAGATTGGGGGAGTGAGAGAGAAGGGAGGGAACGTAGTGCAGAAGGGGCAAGAGGTGAACGGGGTCTTCAGGGATTTCTACAGGGAATTGTACCGGTCTGAGCAGCCCAGGAGGAGGGGGGGAATGGAGAACTTCCTCGATAGATTGAGGTTCCCAAAGGTCCAGGAGGAACGGGTGGAGGGGCTGGGGGCGCCGATAGAGCTGCAGGAGCTAGTTAAAGGGATAGGCCAGATGCAGGCGGGGAAGGCGCCGGGGCCGGATGGGTTCCCGGTGGAATTTTATAAGAAGTATGTGGACTTGGTGGGTCCAGTGCTGGTGCGAGCCTTCAATGAGGCGCGAGAGGGGGGGGTTCTGCCCCCGACAATGTCACAGGCCCTGATCTCCTTGATCCTGAAGCGGGACAAAGACCCTGTACAGTGCGGGTCCTACAGGCCTATCTCCCTCTTGAATGTAGATGCCAAACTGTTGGCAAAGGTCCTGGCAACCAGAATAGAGGATTGTGTGCCAGGGGTAATCCATGAGGACCAGACGGGGTCCGTAAAGGGACGACAACTTAACACAAATGTCCGGAGACTGTTGAATGTGATTATGATGCCAGCAGTGGAGGGGGAGGCTGAGATAGTGGTAGCACTGGATGCGGAGAAGGCATTCGATAGGGTGGAGTGGGAATACCTGTGGGAGACGCTGGAACGGTTTGGGTTTGGGGAGGGATTTATCAAGTGGGTGAAGCTGCTGTATTCGGCCCCGATGGCGAGTGTGGTTACAAACGGGAGGAGGTCAGAGTATTTTGGGCTCCATCGAGGTACCAGGCAGGGATGCCCCCTATCCCCCTTACTATTTGCATTAGCGATCGAACCGTTGGCGATGGCACTGAGGGGTTCAGGGGGGTGGAGAGGACTGACAAGGGGAGGGGAGGAACATCGGGTATCACTCTATGCGGATGATTTGTTGTTATATGTGGCGGACCCGGAAGGGGGAATGCCGGAGGTAATGGAAATACTAGCGGAGTTTGGGGACTTTTCGGGATATAAATTAAATGTGGGTAAAAGTGAGGTCTTTGTGATACACCCGGGAGATCAGGGGGAGGGAATTGGGCGGCTCCCCTTTAAGAGAGCAGTAAAGAGCTTCAGGTACTTGGGGGTGCAGGTGGCAAGGAACTGGGGGACCCTCCACAAGCTGAACTTTTCAAGGCTGGTGGAGCAGATGGAGGAGGAGTTCAAGAGGTGGGACATGGTACCGCTGTCGCTAGCAGGGAGGGTGCAGTCAGTCAAAATGACGGTCCTCCCGAGGTTCTTGTTTCTGTTTCAGTGCTTGCCCATCTTTCTCCCCAGGGCCTTCTTCAAGAAGGTAACTAGCAGCATTATGGGCTATGTGTGGGCACATGGCACCCCTAGAGTGAGAAGGATTTTCTTGGAACGGAGTAGGGACAGGGGAGGATTAGCGCTACCCAATCTTTCCGGATACTACTGGGCGGCGAACGCATCGATGGTGCGCAAGTGGGTGATGGAGGGGGAGGGGGCAGCTTGGAAACGTATGGAGAGGGCGTCCTGCGGCAATACAAGCCTGGGGGCGCTAGTAACGGCACCATGGCCGCTCCCCCCCACAAGGTATACCACGAGTCCGGTAGTGGCGGCCACCCTGAAAATCTGGGGGCAGTGGAGGCGACACAGGGGGGAAGTGGGGGGTCTGATGGCGGCGCCACTGAGAGGGAACCATAGATTTGTCCCGGGGAACACTGGCGGGGGATTCCAGAGCTGGCACAGGGCGGGCATCAGGCAACTGAGGGACATGTTCATAGAGGGGAGGTTTGCGAGCCTGGGAGAGCTGGAGGAGAAATTTGAGCTCCCCCCGGGGAACACGTTTAGATACCTGCAGGTGAAGGCATTTGCCAGACGACAGGTGGAAGGATTTCCCTTGCTTCCCGATAGAGGGGTGAGTGATAGGGTGCTGTCAGGGGTCTGGGTCGGAGAAGGGAAGGTCTCGGACATCTACAAAATAATGCAGGAGGTGGAGGAGGTATCGATAGAGGAGCTGAAAGACAAGTGGGAAGCGGAGCTGGGAGAGCAGATAGAAGATGGGACATGGGCGGATGCCTTAGAGAGGGTCAATTCGTCGTCGTCGTGCGCAAGGTTGGGCCTCATCCAATTTAAGGTGCTGCACAGAGCCCATATGACGGGGACTAGGATGAGTCGGTTCTTCGGGGGTGAGGACAGGTGTGTTAGGTGTTCGGGAAGCCCTGCGAACCATGTACATATGTTCTGGATGTGCCCGGCACTGGAAGAGTTCTGGGAGGGGGGTGGCGGGGACGGTATCGAGAGTGGTGGGAACCAGGGTCAAACCAGGGTGGGGGCTAGCGATTTTTGGGGTTGGGGTGGAGCCAGGAGTACAGGAGGCAGGGGAGGCCGGAATATTGGCCTTTGCGTCCTTGGTAGCTCGGAGAAGGATCTTGATTCAGTGGAGGGACACAAGGCCACCAAGTGTTAACACCTGGTTAAACGACATGGCAAGCTTCATCCAATTGGAAAGAATCAAATTCGCCCTGAGAGGGTCGGTACAGGGGTTCTTCCGGCGGTGGCAGCCCTTCCTTGACTTTCTGGATCAGAGATAGGAACTGGAGGCCGAAACAGCAGCAACCCGGGGAGAAAGGGGGGGGGGGAAAGGGAGGGGGGGGGATAGCAACGAAGGGAGCACGTCAGCGGGGGGTCGCGGGCAATGACTGCCCGAGGCCATCGGCAGAAAGGGAAAAAACGGTTTGGTTGCTAGACTGGTAGTGCGGGGGGGGGGGGGGGGGGGGGGGGGGGGGGGGGGCGCGCGGGGGAGGGCGTGGGGAGGACTTTCCAGGGGGGATTTGTTGTGTTATAATTTAAAATGTAGTAGGGGTAAATGTTTGTATCGAAAAATTTCAATAAAAATTATTTTAAAAAAAAAACATTTCTATGGTTCTATGGTGTCTTCCGCTATGAAGGTAGGCGCAAAATATTTATTCAATGTCTCTGCCATTTTTTCAATCCCTGTAATAATTTTTCCTGACTCTAACTCTAACGGGTCAGTGTTTATCTTAAGTACATTCCTCCTTTTAATACCTATCAAACTTCTGACAGTCTGCTTTTATATTCCTGGCTAGTTTACTCTCTAAATTTTCCCTTTTTGATGGTTTCTAAACACTCCCAATCCTCAGGCTTAATACCATTCTTCTGAACCAAGATCCTTTCTCACTCCTGTCCTTATGTCATCTTACCTATCAGAGCACCCTCAGTAATAAATGATAGACATTCACATAATTCTCACTTAATTGTGTGTTTCTCCTCACAACCTGCAGCTTTTGAAGATTCTGAATGGCATTACCTTTCTTAACCCTTACTGCTTCCCTGATGCTTTCCTCACTTGTTCCTTCTAAGGGACGATGCCCACTCTCCTTCCTCGCTGTATCCTGAATTTGTTTGGAACTTCAACCTGTTGCACCGACACCTATCTTAACTCATTTTCCTCTCACTGCTTCAAAACTGAGGAACCTCCCTCAGTCTTCCCTGCCCCCTGCAACCCACAGACTGTTAAATGCAAACTTTGCTCATTGTAATGACCAATACGTTTATTTAATCCTGTCCCATGGCAGGATCTCCCACCTCTGGTACAGGTCTACATTGTGGGACTTCATCCAGCGATCAGTTCAAACCACTGATGGCTCATTTCCATTTAATGCTACAGTTTAATTCTAGAACAGCTCATTGAGAAACTGTTGGATCTGTGCCATTAATGTTGATTGCAAACATGTCTCTTGTTACAGGTAAGCTAGGCTATGTTTGCCTGGAGCTGGTGGGATAATTGGAAGGGAGTGCTGTAATGGAGATCATTATACTGAAGCTTTTGACTGTATTGCCCAGTCAGTCACTGCTGCAGTGCCATCTACAGGCTGCTGCTCTTCACATCGTGTGGCAAATGCAAAGGATAACAGGAGATTGTACCTGTGCCTTTCAGCTTTGTTAAATACTCAATAACAAGGCAGATAAAACCATGACATGATTTATTTTCCAACACCTTCCACTTCCGAATGTTAATCAGACACGAATGAGTTGGAAAAAAGGCAGCAGTACATTCTTCATTTTAAATGAATAAGCCGCCCTCAGCACAATATATCTTCAAACACCATTCATCCTTTGATTCTTAGCATTTCAATATTGTATAACATATTCTCCTAATCGTCAAACACATAAGCAAAGTGTAAGTCCTATTCACACTTCCTGCTCCTTAAATCCTTACTGTGCTGAAACTGAGACTGGCAGCAGTGATGATAAAGCATTGGAGGCCCGGAGGCCTTTCGTGCCTTGTCAGCCTACCCTGAGATTCCCATTCCCCTGCACTTCTCTCATGGCCCTATCACATTTCTCCTTCAAGTATTTATCCAATTTCCTTTTCTGAAGTTGTCTCTGAATCTTCTCCCACCAGCCTTCCTGATCACAACTAACTGCGTCAAAAAATACCCCTCCTCATGCCATCTTTGGTTCTATTGCCAGTCACCTTAAATCTGTGTCCTCTGGTGACCTTTCTGCCACCATCTCCGATACACAAAAGCGTTCAAAGAGAATACATTTTTTTTATGTATAGCGCCTAGGAGATTGACCCTTAATCCTGGAGACTCCAGGCCAATCTTGGAGGATTCGTAAACCTAGGTCACAGCCAACTTTGGAGCAGCAAGTCGCTTCAGGAAAATGCATCGAGATGTCAAATTGTCCACCAATTCATTGCAGTATCATAGCCATGGCTCAGTTGGTAGCATCCTTGACTCATGAAGTCATGAAGGATGTGACTTTAAACCTCTCTGTGCCCGACACCCGAGTGCTAAATCTAGGTTGACCTTCCACTGCAATGTAAAGATAAGAGGGGCTTAGCAGCCTTTCAACTTTGAAAACACCAACACTTCAAAGCTTCAAAATTCAATAAAAGACCAGAGTGTAATTATATTTTTACACCCTGACAATATAAATAGAATATGCAATTGGAAAGTGTGAAATTATTATTTATAGTTCAATTTTGAGGAGCCAAATAGACAACACAATCGAGACTGTGGAATTGGTACCCAAGCTGATTGTCACCAGTGAGTGGGTCTTACCCACTGGGCCATACCAACGTGAGCTATACACCAATGCACTGTATCTCAATAGTGTAAATGTACCTTAAAATTAGATTCTGCCGTGTGAAATGTGAAGCAGTCTCATGGATAGTATTCCCATGGGTTGAATTCAGCCATTTTCATCCCTTCCTCACATCCTCCATTTCACAGTATTCATATAGTTATTCAATCTTACAGCACAGAACGAGGCCATTCAGCCCATTGTGCCTGTGGCTAGCTCCCTACAGGTATCCAATTAATCGAACACTCTGGGCACGATTCACTGATCGCGGGACTAAGTGTCCGCGCCGTCGTAAACACCGTCGCGTTTCACGACGGCACGAAACGGGCGCGGGCAGAAGCGATTCTGGCCCCGACGCAACATGGCGCAGGGATTCTGGGGCCAGAAACGCAACTACGTAGGCCCGGGGGGAGAGGCCGGCCTGCCAATCGGTGAGCCCCGATCGTGGCCGAAACCCCATCGGAGGCTCACCCCGGTGAAGGAGCGCTTTTCCCCGCCCCACAGGCCGCCCCCCGACCCTTCGCGCAGAGTTCCTGCCGGCAGCGACCAGGGGTGAACCCGCTGTTTCCACGCGGCCGCCCAGCCCATCCAGGCCGGAGAATCGGCAGCCCGGCCGCAGACAGCGGCCCGCGACCAGCTGCGCGCCAAACGCGCCGGCGCAAATGGCGCTGATTCTCCGCACCATGGAGAATTGCGCACCGGCATCGGGGCGGCATGGCGCGATTCCGCCAATTCTCCAGCCTGGCGCGGGGATGGGAGAATCACGACCCAATCTATACCCATAGCCATAATCTTTCCTTCACAAATATTTAAGACCATAAGACCATAAGACATAGGAGTGGAAGTAAGGCCATTCGGCCCATCGAGTCCACTACACCATTCAATCATGGTTGATTTCAACTCCATTTACCCGCTCTCTCCCCATAGCCCTTAATTCCTCGAGAAATCAAGAATTTATCAATTTCTGTCTTAAAGACACTCAATGTCCCGGCCTCCACCGCCCTCTGTGGCAATGAATTCCACAGACCTACCACTCTCTGGCTGAAGAAATTTCTCCTCATCTCTGTTCTAAAGTGACTCCCTTTTATTCTAAGGCTGTGCCCCCGCGTCCTAGTCTCCCCTGCTAATGGAAACAACTTCCCTACGTCCATCCTATCCAAGCCATTCATTATCTTGTACGTTTCTATTAGATCTCCCCTCAACCTCCTAAACTCCAATGAATATAATCCCACGATCCTCAGACGTTCATCGTATGTTAGGCCTACCATTCCTGGGATCATCCGTGTGAATCTCCGCTGGACCCGCTCCAGTGCCAGTATGTCCTTCCTGAGGTATGGGGCCCAAAATTGCTCACAGTATTCTAAATGGGGCCTAACTAGTGCTTTATAAAGCCTCAGAAGTACATCCCTGCTTTTATATTCCAAGCCTCTTGAGATAAATGACATCATTACATTTGCTTTCTTAATTACGGATTCAACCTGCAAGTTTACCTTTAGAGAATCCTGGACTAGGACTCCCAAGTCCCTTTGCACTTTAGCATTATGAATTTTGTCACCGTTTAGAAAATAGTCCATGCCTCTATTCTTTTTTCCAAAGTGCAAGACCTCGCACTTGCCCACGTTGAATTTCATCAGCCACTTCTTGGACCATTCTCCTAAACTGTCTAAATCTTTCTGCAGCCTCCCCACCTCCTCAATACTACCTGCCCCTCCACCTATCTTTGTATCATCGGCAAACTTGGCCAGAATGCCCCCAGTCCCGTCATCTAGATCGTTAATATATAAAGAGAACAGCTGTGGCCCCAACACTGAACCCTGCGGGACACCACTTGTCACCGGTTGCCATTCCGAAAAAGAACCTTTTATCCCAACTCTCTGCCTTCTGTCTGACAGCCAATCGTCAATCCATGTTAGTACCTTGCCTCGAATACCATGGGCCCTTATTTTACTCAGCAATCTCCCGTGAGGCACCTTGTCAAAGGCCTTTTGGAAGTCAAGATAGATAACATCCATTGGCTCTCCTTGGTCTAACCTATTTGTTATCTCTTCAAAGAACTCTAACAGGTTTGTCAGGCACGACCTCCCCTTACTAAATCCATGCTGACTTGTCCTAATCCGACCCTGCACTTCCAAGAATTTAGAAATCTCATCCTTAACGATGGATTCTAGAATTTTGCCAACAACCGAGGTTAGGCTAATTGGCCTATAATTTTCCATCTTTTTTCTTGTTCCCTTCTTGAACAGGGGGGTTACAACAGCGATTTTCCAATCCTCTGGGACTTTCCCTGATTCCAGTGACTTTTGAAAGATCATAACTAACGCCTCCAATATTTCTTCAGCTATCTCCTTTAGAACTCTAGGATGTAGCCCATCTGGGCCCGGAGATTTATCAATTTTCAGACCTTTTAGTTTCTCTAGCACCTTCTCCTTTGTGATGGCAACCATATTCAACTCTGCCCCCTGACTTTCCTATTTGTCCCATTCCCTTTAGAAAGTTACTGTTGAAACTGCTTCCACCATTCTTTCAGGCAGCACAGAACAACTTGCTGCTTGAGAATTTCTATTCCCTCTGGTGCTTTTGCCAATTATTTATATCTGTGCCCTCTGGTTGCCGACCCTCTCGCGAGTGGGAACACTTTCTCCCTGTATTCGTTATCAAATATTAAACTACCATGATATTCCCCCATAACATTGTTTAGTCTAAGGAGATCCACCCAACATCACGTTACATATCAGACATGATACCACACCCAACATCACGATTCATATTAAAACTGAATCCACATCCACCATCATGCTACATATCAAACCCAAAACCACACCCAACAACACATTACATATCAAACATGATACCACACACATTACGCTACACATCAAATCCTATACCACACCCAACATCACACAACATATCAGACCCGCTACCACACCCACATTGCGCTATATATCAAACCCGGTACCCACACCCAACATCACGCTACATATCAAACCCGGTACCACAGCCAACTTCACGCTACATATGAAACCTGATACCACACCCAACATCACGCTACATATCAAACCCGATACCACAGCCAACACCCTGCCACATATGAAACCCGATACCACACCCAACATCACGCTACATATCAAACCCGGTACCCACACCCAACATCATGCTACAAATCAAACCCGGTACCACAGCCAACATCACGCTACATATGAAACCTGATACCACACCCAACATCACGCTACATATCAAACCCGGTACCACAGCCAACATCACGCTACATATGAAACCTGATACCACAGCCAACATCACGCTACATATCAAACCCGATACCACACCCAACATCACGCTACATATCAAACCCAATACAACAGCCAACAAACCCGGTACCACACCCAACATCACGCTACATATCAAACCTGTTACCACACCCAACATCACGCTACATGTCAAACCCGATACCACACCCAACATCACGCTACATAACAAATCCGGTACCATAGCCAACACCATGCCACATATGAAACCTGATTCCACACCCAACATCACGCTACATATCAAACCTGGTACCACAGCCAACATCACGCTACATATGAAACCTGATGCCACACCCAACATCACGCTACATATCAAACCTGCTACCACACCCACATTGCACTACATATTAAAACCCGACACCACACCCAACATCATGCTACATATCAATCCCGGTACCACACCTAACATCACGCTAGATATAAAACCCGATACCACACCCAACATCACGCTACAAATGAAACCCAAAACCACACCCAACATCACGCTATAATTGAAACCCGATACCACACCCACATTGCGTTACATATCAAACCCGATACCACACTCATATCACGCTACATATCAAACCATATACTACACCCAACATCACGCTTCATATCAAACCCAGTACCACAGCCAACATCACGCTACATATGAAACCCGATACCACACCCAATATCACGCTACATATCAAACCCGGTACCACAGCCAACACCATGCTACATATGAAACCCGATACCACACCCAATATCACGCTACATATCAAACCCGGTACCACAGCCAACACCATGCTACATATGAAATCCGATACCACACCCAACATCACGCTACATATCAAACCCGGTACCACAGCCAACTTCACGCTACATATGAAACCTGATACCACACCCAACATCACGCTACATATCAAACCCGATACCACAGCCAACACCCTGCCACATATGAAACCCGATACCACACCCAACATCACGCTACATATCAAACCCGGTACCCACACCCAACATCATGCTATATATCAAACCCGGTACCACAGCCAACACCATGCTACATATGAAATCCGATACCACACCCAACATCACGCTACATATCAAACCTCATACCACAGCCAACATCATGCTTCATATCAAACCCAGTACCACAGCCAACATCACGCTACATATGAAACCCGATACCACATCCAATATCACGCTACATATGAAACCCGATACCACATCCAATATCACGCTACATATCAATCCCGGTACCACAGCCAACATCACGCTACATATCAAACCCGGTACCACACCCAACATCACGCTTCATATCAAACCTGATACTACACCCAACATCACGCTACATATCAAACCTCATACCACACCCAACATCACGCTACATATCAAACCTCATACCACACCCAACATCACACTACATATCAAACCCGATACCACAGACAACACCATGCTACATGTGAAACCCGATACCACACCAAACATCAAGTTACATATCAAACCCGGTACCCACACCCAACATCACGCTACATATGAAACCCGATACCACAGCCAACATCACGCTACATATGAAAACTGATACCACACCCAACATCACGCTACATATCAAACCCGGTACCACAGCCAACATCACGCTACATATGAAACCTGGTACCACACCCAACATCACGCTACATATCAAACCCGATACCACACACAACATCATGCTACATATCAAACCCGATACCACACCCAACATCACGCTACATATGAAACCCGATACCACACCCAACATCATGCTACATAACAAACCCAATACCACAGACAATATCACGCTACATGTCAAACCTGGTACCACACCCAACATCACGCTACATACTACAAAGGTAGTAATCTCAGGATTGCTACCAGTGCCACGAGCTAGTCAGAGTAGGAATGTCAGGATAGATAGGATGAATGCGTGGCTCGAGATATGGTGCAAGAGGGAGGGATTTCAATTCCTGGGGCATTGGGACCGGTTCTGGGGGAGGTGGGACCAGTACAAACCAGACGGTCTGCACCTGGGCAGGACTGGAACCAATGTCCTGGGGGGTGTTTGCTAGAGCTGTTGGGGAGGGTTTAAACTAATGTGGCAGGGGGATGGGAACCGATGCAGGAAGTTGGAAGGTAGTAAAACAGGGACAGAAGCAAAAGGAAGTAAGGAGGAAAGTGCAAGGCAGAGAAGACATAGTCAAAAATCAAAAAGGGCGACAGTACAAGGTACAGTGAGTGAGGGGAGCTCAGTGAATAGGCCCAGTAATACTAAAAGGAATAAAACTGGAGATGTTAAGATTCAAAACAAAGGTAAAAAAACCAACATAAGTGTACTTTACCTGAATGCTTGTAGTATTCGGAATAAAGTAAATGAGTTGATGGCACAAATCAACGTGAATGACTATGATTTAGTGGCCATTCCTGAAACATGGTTAAAGGATGGTCATGACTGGGAGTTAAATATCAAAGGGTATCAAACTATTCGGAAGGACAGAGTGGATGGTAAGGGAGGTGGTGTTGCTCTGTTATTTAAGGATGACATCCAAGCAATAGTAAGGGATGACATCGGTGCTATGGAGGATAAGGTTGAATCCATTTGGGTGGAAATCAGGAATAGTAAAGCGAAAAAGTCACTGATAGAAGTAGTCTATCGGCCACCAAATAGTAACGTTATGGTGAGGCAGGCAATAAACAAAAAAATAACTGATGCATGTAGAAATGGTACAGCAGTTATCATGGGGGATTTTAATCTACATGTCGATTGGTTTAACCAGGTCGGTCAAGGCAACCTTGAGGAGGAGTTTATAGAATGTATCCGCGATAGTTTCCTAGAACAGAATGAAATGGAACCTACGAGGGAACAAGCAGTCCTAGATCTTGTCCTGTGTAATGAGACAGGATTGATTCATGATCTCATAGTTAGGGATCCTCTCAGAAGGAGCGATCACAATATGGTGGAATTTAAAATACAGATGGAGGGTGAGAAAATAAAATCAAATACTAGTGTTTTGTGTTTAAACAAAGGAGATTACAATGGGATGAGAGAAGAACTAGCTACGGTAGACTGGGAGCAAAGACTTTATGGTAGAACAGTTGAGGAACAGTGGAGAACCTTGCAAGCGATTTTTCACAGTGCTCAGCAAAGGTTTATACCAACCAAAAGGAAGGACACTAGAAAGAGGGAAAATCGACCATGGACATCTAAGGAAATAAGGGAGAGTATCAAATTGAAGGAAAAAGCATATAAAGTGGGATATGGTGCAAGAGGGAGGGATTTAAATTCCTGGGGCATTGGGACCAGTTCTGGGGGAGGTGGGACCAGTACAAACCTGACGGTCTGCTCTGCCTTGCACTTTTCCCCTTACTTCCTTTTGCTTCTGTCCCTGTTTTACTACCTTCCAACTTGGTGGGAGACTAGAGGACTGGGAATTCTTTAGGGGGCAACAGAAAGCTACTAAAAAATCTATAAAGAAGAGTAAGATAGAGTATAAGAGTAAACTTGCTCAGAATATAAAAACAGACAGTAAAAGGTTTTACAAATATATAAAACAAAAAAGAGTGGCTAAGGTAAATATTGGTCCTTTAGAGGATGAGAAGGGAGTTTTAATAATGGGAAATGAGGAAATGGCTGAGGAACTGAATAGGTTTTTTGGGTCGGTCTTCACAGTGGAAGACACAAATAACATGCCAGCAATTGATAGAAATTAGGCGATGACAGGTGAGGACCTTGAGAGGATTGTTATCACTAAGGAGGTAGTTATGGGCAAGCTAATGGGGCTAAAGGTAGACAAGTCTCCTGGCCCTGATGGAATGCATCCCAGAATGCTAAAAGAGATGGCTAGGGAAATTGCAGATGCACTAATGATGATTTACCAAAATTCACTAGACTCTGGGGTGGTCCCGGTGGATTGGAAATTAGCAAACGTGACACCACTGTTTAAAACAGGAGGTAGGCAGAGAGCAGGAAATTATAGGCCAGTGAGCTTAACTTCGGTAGTAGGGAAGATGCTGGAATCTATCATCAAGGAAGAAATAGCGAGGCATCTGGATAGAAATTGTCCCATTGGGCAGACGCAACATGGGTTCATAAAAGGCAGGTCGTGCCTAACTAATTTAGTGGAATTTTTTGAGGACATTACCAGTGCAGTAGATAACGGTGAGCCAATGGATGTGGTATATCTGGATTTCCAGTAAGCCTTTGACAAGGTGCCACACAAAAGGTTGCTGCATAAGATAAAGATGCATGGCATTAAAAGTAAAGTAGTAGCATGGATAGAGGATTGGTTAATTAATAGAAAGCAAAGAGTGGGGATTAATGGGTGTTTCTCTGGTTGGCAATCAGTAGCTATTGGTGTCCCTCAGGGATCCGTGTTGGGCCCACAATTGTTCACAATTTACATAGATGATTTGGAGTTGGGGACCAAGGGCAATGTGTACAAGTTTGCAAATGACACTAAGGTGAGTGGTAAAGCGAAAAGTGCAGAGGATACTGGAAGTTTGCAAAGGGATTTGGATAGGTTAAGTGAATGGGCTAGGGTCTGGCAGATGGAATACAATATTGACAAATGTGAGGTTATCCATTTTGGTAGGAATAACAGCAAACGGGATTATTATTTAAATGATAAAATATTAAAGCATGCCGCTGTGCAGAGAGACCTGGGTGTGCTAGTGCATGAGTCACAGAAAGTTGGTTTACAGGTGCAACAGGTGATTAAGAAGGCAAATGGAATTTTGTCCTCTATTGCTAGAGGGATGGAGTTTAAGACTAGGGAGGTTATGTTGCAATTGTATAAGGTGTTAGTGAGGCCACACCCGGACTATTGTGTTCAGTTTTGGTCTCCTTACTTGAGAAAGGACATACTGGCACTGGGGGGTGTGCAGAGGAGATTCACTAGGTTAATCCCAGAGCTGAAGAGGTTGGATTATGAGGAGAGGTTGAGTAGACTGGGACTGTACTCATTGGAATTTAGAAGCATGAGGGGGGATCTTATAGAAACATTAAAAATTATGAAGGGAATAGATAGGATAGATGTGGGCAGGTTGCTTCCACTGGCGGGTGAAAGCAGAACTAGGGGACATAGCCTCAAAATAAGGGGAGGTAGATTTAGGACTGAGTTTAGGAGGAACTTCTTCACCCAAAGGGTCGTGAATCAAAGGAATTCCTTGCCCAGTGAAGCAGTTGAGGCTCCTTCATTAAATGTTTTTAAGGTAAAGACAGATAGTTTTTTGAAGAATAAAGGGATTAAGCGTTATGGTGTTCGGGCTGGAAAGTGAAGCTGAGTCCACAAAAGATCAGACATGATCTCATTGAATGGCGGGGCAGGCTCGAGGGGCCAGATGGCCTACTCCTGCTCCTAGTTCTTATGTTCTTATATCAAACCTGTTACCACACCCAACATCACGCTACATATCTGACCCGATACCACAGCCATCATCACGCTACATATCAAACCCGATACCACAGCCAACATCACGCTACATATCAAACCCAATATGAACAGTGGTTTTAATCTACTTACTACAGAGCCAGCCTGTTACCCGTTGATGAACTCTCGATGAACTGCAGGCTGACTCTGGACAAGGGTATTTATACAGCAGCACAGGGGGGTGGAATCGTAGGCAGAGCCAAGGGTGGAGCCCTGTACAAACTCCTGAGCATTCCCAGAGCTACTCCCCCTAGTGGTCAGATAACGCTACTGCGCTTACAAAGGTATTGGTAAATACAGTGTGAATTACCAAGTTACATTCACCACATTCACCCCCTACAAAAAAAACCAAGTCCGGCGGGGGTGGTGGTCTACAAAGTAAGTCTGTCCGGTGGTCGAACTGTCCGCTGTGATCTGCGGAGTACCGGGGTTGCTGCCTCTTGTGGTGGCTGGATGGGTGTTGTGTGCTGGGGTACGATGGCGGACTCCAGGGAGGGTTGTATTCGAGCTTCATACTCTCCTGGTTCGACCGGGGACTGGGGGCGCTGGGGGCTGGCCGGCGAATGTGCACGGAACTGGTGGAGCGAGCTCGTGGGCTCGGGAGCGCGAGGGGGCGGCAGCATGGGTTGTAGGGTGAGGGGTCCTTCTGTGGGGGTAGAGGGGGCGCTGGATCCGGCGGGTGCCAGATCCCGGAGGGATACTGTGTCCTGACGGCCGTCAGGGAACTCGACGAATGCGTACTGGGGGTTGGAGTGGAGCAGGCGCACCTTCTCAACAAGGGAGTCGGTTTTGTGCGCCCTGACGTGTTTCCTCAGGCGTACGGGGCCCGGCGTCCTCAGCCATGCCGGAAGTGAGACCCCCGTGGTAGTGCCCCTGGAAAAAATGAAGAGCCTCTCGTGAGGGGTCTGATTGGTCGCTGTGCATAAGAGGGACCTAATAGCGTGGAGCGCGTCTGGGAGGACTTCCTGCCACTGGGAGACTTGGAGCTTTCTAGACCGGAGGGTCAGTAGGACGGTCTTCCAGACCGTCGCGTTCTCCCTTTCCACCTGTCGTTCCCCCTGGGGTTGTAGCTGGTAGTCCTGCTCGAGGCAATGCCCTTGTCGAGCAGGTACTGACGCAGCTCGTCGCTCATGAAGGACGAACCTGTGCACATAGCTGGGGAAACCAAACAGGGTGAAGATGCTATGCAGGGCCCTAATGACTGTGTGGGAGGTCATGTCGGGGCAAGGGATAGCAAATGGGAAACGGGAGAACTCATCTACGACGTTTAGAAAGTAAACGTTCTTGTTAGTTGAGGGGAGTTGCCCTTTGAAATCAATCGCGAGGTGTTCAAAGGGCCTAGAAGCCTTGACCAGGTGGGCCCTGTCTGGTCTATAGAAGTGCGGTTTGCACTCCGCACAGATCGGGCAGTCCCTGGTGACCGCTTTTACCTCCTCGTTGGAGAAAGGCAGGTTTCGGGCTCTGATGTAGTGGGCGAGCCGGCTGACCCCCGGGTGGCAGAGGTCATTGTGGATGACTTTCAGTCGGTCAATCTGCGCGCTCGCACATGTCCCGCGGGATAGGGCATCTGGAGGCTCGTTGAGCTTCCCGGGTCGATACTTAATATCGTAATTGTAGGTGGAGAGTTCGATCCTCCACCTCAAAATGTTGTCATTTTTAATTTTGCCCCTTTGCGAGTTGACAAACATGAAGGCAACCAATCTTTGGTCAGTGATGAGGGTGAACCTCCTACCTGCGAGGTAGTGCCTCCAGTAACGACTAGCCTCCACAATGGCTTGTGCTTCTTTCTCGACTGATGAGTGTCAGAGTTCTGAAGCGGAGAGGGTACGGGAGAAAAATGCAACTGTTCTCCCTGCCTGATTTAGTGTGGCTGCTAGAGCTACCTCTGAGGCGTCGCTCTCAACCTGGAATGGAGTGGATTCATCCACCGCCCGCATGACTGCTTTGGCGATGTCCTCCTTGATTCAGTTGAAGGCCTGGCGTGCCTCAGCTGACATGGGAAATCGTGTGGCCCTAAAGAGTGGGCCGGCTTTGTCCACATATTGAGGGATCCACTGGACGTAGTAGGAGAAGAAGCCCAAGCACCGTTTGAGGGCCTTGGGGCAAAGGGGAAGGGGGAGTTCTAAGAGGGGGCGCATACGGTCCGGGTCTGGGCCCAGGACTCCGTTTTCCACAACATGGCCGAGGATGGCTAGTCTGGTTGTGCGGAAAACGCATTTCTCCTTGTTATAAGTGAGGTTTAATTTCTGTGCCGTCTGGAGAAAACGGTGGAGGTTGGCGTCGTGGTCCTGCTGGTCATAGCCGCAGATGGTGACATTGTCCAAGTATGGAAACGTGGCCCGCAGCCCGTACTGGTCCACCATTCAGTCCATTGCTCGTTGGAACACCGAGACCCCATTAGTGACGCCGAAGGGGATCCGGAGGAAATGGAAGAGGCAGCCATCGGCCTCGAATGCCGTGTAGTGGCGGTCCTCCGGGCGGATTGGGAGCTGGTAGTATGCAGACTTCAGATCGACCGTGGAAAAGAGCCGATACTGGGCGATCTGATTTACCATGTCTGCAATCCTGGGGTGGGGATACGCGTCGAGGAACGTAAATCTATTTATGGTCTGACTATAGTCGACAACCATGCGGAATTTTCCCCGGTCTTAACGACCACCACCTGAGTTCTCCAGGGACTATTGCTGGTCTCTATAATCCCCTCACTGAGAAGCCTTCGGACCTCTGATCTGATAAATACCCTATCCTGCAGGCTGTACCGCCTGCTATGAGTGGCTACGGGTTTACAGTCCTTTGTGAGATTGGCGAAGAGAGGAGGGGGGGGGAGATTCGCAGCATAGCGAGGCTGCAGATAGTGAGTGGGGGCAGGGGCCCGCTGAAGCTGAGGGTGAGGCTCTTAAGGTTTCACTGAAAATCTAGGCCTAATAAGAGTGATGCGCAGAGGTCGGGCAAAACGTAAAGTTGGAATTTTGAGTTGCTAGCGCCTCGGATTGTGAGTGTCGCGGCGGTGCGCCCCTGGATCTGGACCGAATGGGAGCCTGAAGCGAGCGGGATAGTTTGCCGCACGGGGAAAACGGGGAGCGAACAGCGTCTTACCAGGTCTGGATGTATGAAGCTCTCAGTGCCCCCAGAGTCAAAGAGGCATGGCGTGTTGTACCCGTTGATTTGGACCTCTGCCATCGAATTTCGCAGATGCTTCGGGCGTGATTGGTCCAGGATGACTGCGCTGAGTTGCGGGTAGTCGGCGGCTCGATCAGCTGTGCTGGAGTGGCCCCGTGATGACTGCCCTCTGAGTTCGTAGTCGTACTCTTCCGATGAGTTGTCCGAGCGTGGAGATGCAGGTCGGGCCCGTGGATCGCACGTGGCAGGCGGCAAGGAAGATGGCGTCCAAGATGGTGGCCCCCATGAGTAGCACGTGGCCGGCCACGTGGTGGAGGTTTGCCAAGATGGCGGCCCCCATGGATTGCACGTGGCGGGAGGGGGCGGGGTCGGGCATAGGCCGTAGCGTTTCGGGCCTGCGGGTGTGGGGAGCGATTACTTTGTGCCGCTGGGGAGTTGGAAGCTGGGGCCCTTTTTGCGAGGCACACTCTCGCGTAGTGGCCTTTCCACCTGCAGCTGCTGCAGGTCGCGTTGCGGGCCGGGCAGTGCTGCTGCGGGTGCTGATTCTGGCCGCAGGAATGGCAGGCTGGAACAGCATAGTACCTGGGCGACCGCGTAGCACAGGCCTGGGGGAGTCGCTGGTCGGTGGCCCATGATTGGGTCGCGGGGTCCGCGGAGAACGAGTTGAGGCTGCGGAAGGAGACCTCCATCGTAGTAGCAATTTCCACAGTTGTTTCTATGTCCTGGGCCCCCTTTTCCAGCAGTCGTGGACGCACATAATTAGACCTGAGGCCCACTACAAAAACATGGCGTACAGCAAGTTCTCTATGTTCAGCTGCGGTAACCGCTTGATAGTTACAGTCATTTGATAAATTATTGAGTTCTCTTAAAAATTTGGCGGAAGCGCCAGGAAGGAACCCCCCCCGACAGGCCGGACGGCGGAGGAGGAGCGGGCGGCAACGGCGGAGGAGGAGCGGGCGGCAACGGCGGAGGAGCGGGCGACAACGGAGGAGCGGCGGGCGGCAGCGGCGGGCGGCAGCGGCGGGCGGCAGCGGAGGAGAAGCGGAGGAGAAGCGGAGGAGGAGCGGGCGGCAGCTGAGGAGGAGCGGGCGGCGGCGGAAGGCGGAGGCGAGGAGCGACGGCGACAGGGAGGCCCAGCAGCGGCAGGTCCAACCCCTCTCTCCCCCCCCCCCCCCCCCCCCACGCGGGCCGGGAACGGTGCGGTAGCGGCGGGCCCTCTTCCCCCCCCCAAACCAGCAGCGGGACACCACCTTCCCCCCCCCAATCAGCAGCGGGGACACCAACTCCCCCCCCCCCCCCCCCCCCCCCAACCAGCAGCGAGGACACCAACCCCCCCCCAACCAGCAGCGAGGACACCAACCCCCCCCCCCCCCCCCAACCAGCAGCGGGGACACAAACCCCCCCCCCCCAACCCCCCCACCCCCCAACCAGCAGCCCCACTCGCCCCTCCCCCTCCCCCCAACTGCAGTGACCACCACGTGGCAAGGACAAAGGGGGACTCTCTCTCTCTCTCCTGGGCGAGTGGAGAGAGAAAACAAAAGAAAAAAGAGACTTATATTTCTGTTCTTTTTTTTAAAATAAAAACCCAAAAGAAAACTGGTAAAGAGAAAAGGGGTGAAATAAAGGGGTAAAGGAAAGAAGGGGGGAAATAAATTTTTCATTTAAAAAAAAAATATATACATATATTTTTATATATATATAAATAAAATTAAAATAGGGTGCGGAAAAGGGGGAAAAGAAGAACAAGGAGAGAAGAAACGATGAAGGGGAAGGGGGAGAAAAAAATGCCAGAAGGGACCCAAGAGAAAGGGGGCACCGGAGGTGGGCGGGGCAAAGGGCAAACCAGCTTGGGCGAACGAGTCAACACGCGAAGCAGCGGGAAGAATGTATCGCCGCATCCAAAAGGGCTGGACGGGCGGGCAACCTCTCCCCTGGGGTTAGAGGGGGGCGTGAATTGGAAGGAAGCCATTGCAGAGGTGGTGAGGGAGCAGCTGCAGGCAATCAAGGCAGAGTTAAAAGCAGACACAGAGGCCGCAGCACAGGCAGCAATGACCAGGGCCATGTCAGGGGTGCAGCAGGCTCTGACCAGAATGGAGGAGAAAGTGGATGCCCAAGGGAAGATACTGGAAGCCCACGGGGCAACCATTAAAGAGCTGGAGAAGGCAGCGACTGACGTGAGCGACCGGGTCATGTCCCTGGAGAGGGAAATGGCGAAACTGAGTGCAACACAGGGGAGCCTGAAGGGCAGGGTAGACGACCAGGAGATCAACTCGAGAAGGCAAAACATTAAGATAGTGGGCCTGCCAGAGGGGATAGAGGGTAGAAATCCCACAACATTCGTGGCTGCGATGCTGGGCTCCTTGGTGGGGCGGGAAACTTTTCCCACCCCACCGGAAATGGACAGAGCTCATCGGTCACTGCGCCCGAAGCCCAAGGAAGGGGAAAAACCGAGAGCAGTTATAGCCAGACTGCACCGGTACCGGGATAGGGAGACAATCCTGCGCTGGGCCAAGGAGAATAGAGCCTGCAATTGGGACGGGCACGCCATCAGAATCTACGAGGATTTTGGAGCGGACATAGCTAAGAGACGGGCGGAGTTCAACAGAGCGAAAGCAGCTCTCTATAAGAACAAAGTACGTTTTGGTATGCTGTACCCAGCAAAACTCTGGGTCACATACCAACACAAGGAATATTTCTTTACAGCCCCTGCCGAGGCGAATAGATTCGTTGAGGAGCACGGGCTGGAAAAACGCCATGGGAAGTAGGGACGAGGGGCCCATGGCAAGGAGATACGTCATGCCGACGGGGGGGTGGGGAGGGGCGAGGCAAAGCCAGCCCCCTCCCCCCTGGCAGGAGCACCCAGGAAAAACAACCCAATGCCCAAGGGCCCGCTCCAGGTGGGAGGCCAGGCCCCGGCACGAGGGAACGGGAGTACTGGAGAGGGGAGAGGGGAAGGGGGACAGCAACCTCCGAGCGGGGAGCCACCGTGCTAGCAGGAAAGCTAGCGAAGGGGGCGCGCAACAGAGCAGGGCCGCAGCGCACCCCCAACAGGGGGGAAGGCGCCAGGCAGGGGAGGGGGGGGATCACCCATCAAAGGTGGGAGAGCAAATGGGGACAGGAATGGGGGAGAGAGGGGCAATGGAGGGGTACACAGGGGTATCCCCGAAAGGGATAGAGCGGGGGGGGGGGCACTCGGGGGGCGAGAGACCAGGGAGGGGAAATGCAGGGACGAAGGGACAAAAGAGGCCAGAAAGGGAATAGGGCCACAAAGTGCCACAGACAAGGGCTCGAAACAGGGAACTGCTGCAAACACCCACCCAGTACGGTCTGTGGGTGAAGGGGCCCCCCGGAGTGCAGGGGGCTACCCGCGTGGCGGACACACAGTGGACGGCCATGGCGGGTGTCCCCGGGACAAGGGGGAACCCCGGAGCGCAGGGACCCGACCGCATGGGGAGAGCAGTGATAGTGGACATCCTGGACGGCCCCCTAACAAAGGGAAACCCCAGAGGGCAGGGGCGCGTCCACCGGACAAATATGGTTAACCCCACAGGAGCAAGGGGGCAGAAGCCCCCCACCAGAATAGTCACCTGGAACGTAAGGGGACTTAATGGCCCAGTGAAGAGATCTAGAGTCCTCACCCACCTTAGAAACATGAGGGCCGACATAGTCTTCCTCCAAGAGACGCACTTGAGGGAGCAGGACCAACTGCGGGTAAGAAAGGGCTGGGTGGGACAAACCTATCATTCCTGTTATGGGGCAAGGGCCAGGGGGGTGGCGATCCTGATTGGCAAGAGGACAATGTTTAGGGCGACAAAGACGGTTACGGACCCAGGGGGACGGTATGTCATGGTCAGCGGGGCCCTGGATGGGGCGCCGGTAGTCCTAGTTAACGTGTATGCGCCCAACTGGGACGACACGAGCTTCATCCAAAAGACCATGGCAGAAATCCCGGACATAGCGACGCACCGACTAATCATGGGGGGGGACTTCAACTGTGTACAGGACCCAACGACGGACAGATCAAACCCCAGAACGGGGAAAACCTCAAACATGGCAAGGGAACTCAGTCACTATATGGAGCAGATGGGAGCAGTAGACCCCTGGAGATTCGCCCACCCGGGGGAGAAAGAATTCTCTTTCTTCTCCCCAGTACACAACGTGTACACCAGAATTGACTTCTTTGTGGTGGGGAAAACGGTGCTTCCAGAGATAGACAAGGTGGAATACTCCGCAATTGTGATATCAGACCACGCCCCACACTACATGGATGTGCGGCTAGAGACGGGAAGGGCCCAGCGCCCCAAATGGAGGTTGGACGGTGCCTTACTAGCTGACAAGGCCTTCAGCGAAAGGATAGCGCGGGCCATAGCGGAGTACACTGAGATCAACCAAAACGGGGAGGTCTCACCCTCCACGTTCTGGGAAGCGCTTAAGGCCGTACTAAGAGGGGAAATCATAGCCTACAAAGCGCAAAGAGATAGGGAGGAAAGGGTGGCTAGGCAGAAGCTGGTCGACTCCATACTGGAGGTAGACCATAAATACTCCGAGGCCCCGACCGTAGAACTCCTGGCGGAGAGGAAAGAATTACAAAGGAACTTTGACCTGCTCTCCACCAGGAAAGCAGTACACCAACTCCGCCAGGCACGCGGGGCCCTATACGAACACGGAGACAAAGCCAGCCGCCTGTTGGCCCACCAGCTGAGAAAGCAGGCAGCCAGCAGAGAAATTGCGCAAATCAGAGATACCAGAGGCACGTTGGAAACAGAACCAGAGAGGATTAACAAAACCTTCAAGGCCTTCTACCAAGAGCTGTACACCTCAGAGCCCCCAACGGGGAAGGCTGGGATGAACCGGTTTCTTGACGGACTGGACATACCAGTTGTGGGAGAGGGCAGAAAACGGGATCTGGAAGCACCACTAGCACTGGGAGAGATCATGGAGAGCATTAGCTCCATGCAGGCGGGGAAGGCGCCGGGACCGGACGGATTCCCGGCGGACTTCTACAAAAAATTTGCGACAGCGCTGGCCCCGCACCTGCGGGAGATGTTCACAGACTCGCTAGCTAGGGGCACATTGCCACCCACGTTAGCACAGGCCTCAATCTCGCTGATACCTAAGAAAGACAAAGACCCAACGGAATGTGGGTCATACAGACCCATATCTCTGCTGAATGCAGACGCCAAAATACTGGCCAAAATCCTAGCCAAGAGGCTAGAAGACTGTGTACCTGAGGTGGTCACAGAGGACCAGACGGGCTTTGTCAAAGGTAGACAGCTTACCGCGAACATCAGGCGCCTGCTGAACGTGATAATGACCCCCTCCGGGGAGAGAACACAAGAGGTGATCGTCTCCCTGGACGCAGAAAAGGCCTTCGACAGAGTCGAGTGGAAATACCTCATAGAGGTACTGGAGCGGTTCGGGCTTGGAACAGGGTTCACCGCTTGGGTAAAGCTCCTGTACAACGCACCCATGGCGAGTGTACAGACCAACAATACCAACTCCCAATACTTCCAGCTGCACAGGGGCACCAGACAAGGATGCCCACTGTCCCCGCTGCTGTTCGCACTAGCAATTGAACCGCTAGCAATCGCGCTCAGGGCAGCAAAAAATTGGAGGGGGATCCGAAGGGGAGGTAGAGAGCACAGAGTCTCACTCTATGCGGATGATCTGCTCCTCTATATCTCGGACCCACAAAGCAGCATGGACGGAATCATCGCGCTCCTGAAAGAGTTTGGAGCCTTCTCGGGCTACAAACTCAACATGAGCAAAAGTGAGATCTTCCCAGTACACCCGCAAGGGGGGGGGGGGGCAGCACTAAAGGGGCTGCCGTTCAATCAAGCCCGACATAAATTCCGCTACCTGGGGATCCAAATAGCCCATGACTGGAAAGGGATCCACAAATGGAACCTCACCAGCCTGACGGAGGAAGTTAAAAAGGACCTGCAAAGATGGAACACACTCCCGCTCTCCCTCGCGGGGAGAGTTCAGACGATCAAAATGAACGTACTGCCCAGGTTCCTCTTCCTGTTTAGATCCATTCCGATCTACATCCCCAAGGCCTTTTTCAAAGCGCTGGACAAACTCATCATGGCGTTCGTATGGGGGGGTAAAAATGCTAGGATCCCAAAGAAGGTCTTACAAAAAACAAAAACCAGGGGAGGGCTAGCCCTCCCGAATCTACAATTCTACCACTGGGCAGCAACAGCCGAGCGAGTAAGGGGATGGATCCAGGAGCCAGAGGCTGAGTGGGTGCGTGCGGAGGAGGCCTCCTGCATGGGAACCTCCCTCCGGGCCCTCGCCACGGCAGCACTCCCATCCCCACCCAAAAAACACTCCAGCAGCCCAGTGGTGACAGCCACCCTCCAATCCTGGAACCAACTGCGGCAGCAACTTGGCCTGACCAAAATGTCGAACAGGGCTCCCATCTGCAACAACCATAGGTTCACACCAGCACTGACTGACGCCACCTTCAAAAGGTGGAGGCAGGACGGGGGGACACTGACAGTCAGGGACCTATACACGGACGACAGGATCGCAACACTGGACGAACTGACAGAGAAGTTTCAGCTAGCTGGGGGGAACGAGCTACGGTACCTGCAGCTCAAAAACTTCCTACGAAAGGAGACAAGGACGTACCCACAACCGCCACGACAGACACTACTGGAAGACCTACTGGACGCAAGTATCCTAGAGAAAGGGAACTGTAGTGACATGTATGACCGACTGGTAGATAGGGACGACACCGTACTGGACGCAACAAGAAGGAAATGGGAGGACGACCTGGGGATGGAGATAGGGTGGGGACTCTGGAGCGAAGCACTGCATAGGGTCAACTCCACCTCCACGTGCGCAAGGCTCAGCCTGACGCAACTAAAAGTGGTACATAGAGCCCACTTAACAAGAACCCGTATGAGTAGGTTCTTCCCGGAGGTGGAAGACAGATGTGAACGGTGCCAAAGAGGCCCGGCCAACCACGCCCACATGTTCTGGTCTTGCCCCAGACTCGTGGAGTACTGGACAGCCTTCTTCGAGGTTATGTCCAAAGTGGTGGGAGTGAGGGTGGAGCCATGCCCGATAGTGGCGGTCTTCGGGGTTTCAGAACAGCCAGATCTATTCCTGGGGAGGAGGGCGGACGCCCTTGCCTTTGCCTCCCTGATCGCCCGCCGTAGAATCCTGTTTGGCTGGCGGTCAGCAGCACCGCCCAGAGCTGCGGATTGGCTGTCCGACCTCTCGGAATCTCTCCAAATGGAGAAAATCAAATTTGCCATCCGAGGGTCGGACGACGGCTTCCACAGAACGTGGGAGCCATTCATGCAACTGTTCCGGGACCTATTTGTGGCCAATGTACAAGAGGAAGAATAGTCGGGGGAAGGTAGCGGGAGGGGCTACAGGTTCGGTACGGGGGTTCGATGGCTAGCTAAGGCCCAAAACCAAACTAAATAAACATGTTGGGGGGGGGGGGGGGGGGGGCGGGCGCAGTTACTACTACGAAGATGCTTACCTGTAAATATGTATGTTAATTTTTGCGTGTTTGTTTGTTGTTTTTTTTCTCCTAACAATTTGTAATTTGTTCAATATAAAATATGAAAACTGAATAAAAACATTTATAAAAAAAAAAAAAAAAATTTGGCGAATGATTCTGTAGGCCGCTGGCGGCGAGTCGTGAACACATGGCGTGCGTAAACTTCGTTAATGGGCCTTACATACATCTTATCGAGTATCGCTAGCGCTGCAGTATATGAACCGGCCGAGTTTAGTTGCGTAGAGATTCTGTGGCTCACCCTAGCGTGCAGTAGACTTAACTTCTGTTCCTCTGTCGTTTCGGCTGTGCTCGCTTCTGCCAGGTAGACCTTAGTGGCAGCCAGTGGGAGAAGATTTCTTTTGCCTCTACATCCTGTGGGTCGAGTTCTAGGTGTCCAGGCTTGAGGGCTGATTCCATGATCGATCTTGACTGTTCTTAAGTAGATTAAATTGATGGAACCATCAATTCACCAGACACGTGCTTTCAGATATGAACAGTGGTTTTAATCTACTTACTACAGAGCCAGCCTGTTACCCGTTGATGAACTCTTGATGAACTGCAGGCTGACTCTGGACAAGGGTATTTATACAGCAGCACAGGGGGAGGAGTCGTGGGCGGAGCCAAGGGTGGAGCCCTGTACAAACTCCTAAGCATTCCCAGAGCTACTCCCCTTAGTGGTCGTATAACGCTACTGCGCTTACAACGGTATTGGTAAATACAATGTGAATTACCAAGTTACATTCACCACAATATCAAACCCGATACCACAGCCAACATCACGCTACATATCAAACCTCATACCACAGCCAACATCACGCTACATATCAAACCTGATACCACACCCAACATCACGCTACATATCAAACCCGATACCACAACCAACGTCACTCTGGAAGCAGAGTCGGAGGGCGGAGGTCCAGTTGATCTACGGGGCAGCAAATTCTGTAAAGTAAGAGGGGATGGAGGCTAGGGCAGTTGCATGCTCCTCCTGTAGGATGTGGGTGGTGAGGGATACCACTGGTGTCCCCGCTGACTATACCTGCGGGAAGTGCACCCAACTCCAGCTCCTCAGAGACTGTGTTAGGGAACTGGAGCTAGAGCTGGATGAACTTCGGATCATCCGTGAGGTAGAGGGGGTTATCGAGAAGAGCTACAGGGAGGTAGCCACACCCAAGGTACTGAACAAGAGTAGCTGGGTTACAGTCAGGGAAAGGAAAACTAACAGGCAGACAGTGCAGCGATCCCTCGTGGCCGTTCCCCTTCAAAACAAGTATACCGTTTTGGATGCTGTTGGGGGGGATGACCTACCGGGGGAAGGCCCTAGCAGCCAGGTCTCTGGCACTGTCTGGCTCTGGGGCTCAGAAGGGAAGGGGAGCATAGAAAGGCAATTGTAATAGGAGATTCAATGGTTAGGGCAATAGATAGGAGATTCTGTGGTCAAGAGCGAGACTCCCAGAAGGTCTGTTGCCTCCCGGGTGCCAGGGCCAGGGAAGTCTCGGATCGTGTCTTCGGGATCCTGAAGGGGGAGGGTGAGCAGCCAGAAGCCGTGGTGCACATTGGTACCAACGACGTAGGTAGGGCAAGGGGTGTGGAGGTGATAAAGAAGTTTAGGGAGTTAGGCTGGAAGTTAAAGGCCAGGGCAGACAGAGTTGGCATCTCTGGTTTGTTGCCGGTGCCACGTGATAGCGAGGCTAGGAATAGGGGGGAGTTGAACACGTGGCTGCAGGAATGGTGTAGGAGGGAAAAGTGGCGGACTGGCCAGGGTGTCAGCTTGCCCGATGGCAAGTGGGCCCCTGATTAAGTGGGCCCCCTATATCAAATAAAAATGCAATAAAGAAACAAACACAGACAACTGTTTTAGTAATAAAAAGGAATAAGAAAAAAAAGAGAACAGGACACAAATAAGCAGTGCATGAAAAGGAACGAAGCAGGGGAGGTAGTGGAAGGATGTGGAATAGGGGGGGCCCGGGTCGGGCAAAATTAAGGAAATTCCATGTTTTCAGCAAGAGTGTGTGAATTTAAAGATAAAGTTACAATTCGTGATTTGAGATGGTCGGCAACTTCAAAGGATATCAAGCAGTAGTCTTGGTTCAGCCGGTACATCGGTCCGGGGCCCGGAGAGCCAAGAAGGGGCCCGTGAATCTCTGAAGGGCCCTTAAAAATTATAATTAATTAGATAAATAAATCTCCAACTTCTTTCCTGAGATTTGTATTCTAACTTAATTAAATAGAATTGTTTTTAAAAAGAGCAATACCAAATAAAAATGCAATAAAGAAACAAACAAATAATCACTCAGTGTATGAAGGAACGAAGCAGTGTTAAACGGATGTGAAAAGGAGTGGAGGGGGGGTGGGTGCTGGTTCACCCGGTCGGACATAGTTGGCAATCCACGTTTTCAGCAAGAGTGTGTGAATTTAAAGATAAAGTTACAGTTCGTGATTTGAGATGGTCGGCAACTTGAAAGGATATCAAGCAGTACATAGGGTCGTGAGGTCACCGAAAAGGAGAAGTGGTACCTTTGACCGTGAATCATGAGGTCAAAGATATTGAAGTGATAAGCCATGATCGGTAAACTCAAAGGGTTGCGACTTGTAACACTACAGAGGTATCAAACTGGACATGTTAACTTTGGTCGTGGGACCATTCTTCATGTCTTACTATAGTCGGACCAAACTACTAAGTTTCAACAGTTGTCTCAGTTGCTTGCTGGTGTGAACACTGGACAGTGGATTGTCTCCTCTTCTGAAGCTGCATAGGCCACAGTAGTATTGACTAATGAACATAGCCTATTGAAGTGTAAGTAAGTTATTTTATATTTTTTATCAAGTAGGGGTTTATCTGGCGTTCCTTCAAGTTATTCTTGCAATCATCAATATTCATTTTTCCCAATGTGGGCTATTTTTAATTAAGTTTTTATTTCAGGAATATTACCCCTACCAGCATGGAAAAGAAAAAGCATAAATCTGGGTCACTAAAACGCAAAGAACAAAAAGAAGCAGAAAGGAAAGGAATCAGCCAAGCGATGCAGGCCTATTACAGAGTTTATAATACCACAAGCACAATCCACATCAATATCCAGTCTGCAACAAATAATCAAGAAGCAAGAACAATGCTCATGGTGATGATGCAATGACATGCGAGTTACAAGAACAGAGAAGAGCTACTTTGAATGTAGAGACAAATACAAGTGCATCCATTACTAATCAACCCAGGCCCAATATTTCTTCTGGCTTCCTTGTTCCAGTATCTGTACTGCCTGTAGTTGCAACATCTGAACACATAGCTTCAACTAGTGACAGGGAATCAGATATTCCTTCAAGCATAAATGACTTGGTTTCTGAAGCACATCCTGTAAATGAACCTACGCAAGAAAATGAAAGATCAATTACTGGAATCTTCCAATATCTATCACGAGCAAAGCTAAAACAGTTTTTTGCTGAACATCCACTTCAGCCACTTGATGATCTGCCATTTGATGCTCGTTTGTATGAGAGGAAAATTATGAATGACTCAGTCCCAAGAAAATGGCTAACATATAACAAAGAAAATAGATGCTTATATTGTTCATACTGCTTAGCCTTTGAGTTTCCCAACACTTGTAATCCATCACCCTTTGTACGTGGCTTTAGTGACTACAGGCGTATTAGCCAGAGCTTGACTTTACATGAATCGACAACAACACATGTCAGAAATGCTCAGCAATATATCAGTGTGGTTAATGATGGCACCTTAGATACATTTTTTGCAGCATCACTAATTAAAAGGAAAGTAGAAGTATTGAAGCAGAGAAGTATTGTCATGAGGATTATAGACATCATAAAGATGTTAGGCAAGCAAGCACTTCCTTTTTGAGATCACAGAAATGAATTGGCCTACACTAATGAGGCTCTGAATTATGGCAATTTTTTAGCTACAGTGCAGTTGATGGCAAAATATGACCCCATTATGGCAGCTCACGTTTCTGCAGTGCAAAACAAGTCTAAACAAAGAATCAAATGATTAGAGCAACAAGGAAAGGCTCAAAGTAAAGGCCGTGGTGGACTTGTTACATGCCTGAGTAAAACAACTATAAACATGTTAATCAAAATTATGAAGAATATGATACAAGAAAGAATTAGTCATGAAGTTTCTCAAGCAAAATATTATTCTATTCAGGTTGATTCAACACAAGATCATTCATCCATCGATCAGTTTAGCATTATTATTCGGTATGTGCTTAAAGGTATTATCTGTGAGCAACTACTTTCAGTTGTGCCAAGTAATGATGGTACAGGACAGGGACTTTTTGATCTATTGATTGAAACATTACAACATCTTAAAATTAACCCCCAAAAATGTTTATCTGATAGCACAGATGGCGCTGCAAGCTACCATGGCCAGTATAATGGTTTACAAAGTAAAATTGCTGATGTGGCTGATCAACATGTTCATATATGGTGCTATGCCCATGTCTTGAATTTGGTGATAACTGAAACAACAAAATGTTGTGTGCCTGCAGTTTCTTTTTTCAATTTGCTCCAGAATATAGCAACTTTTGTGAAAGCATCATACAAGAGAATGGCTTTATGGATAGAAGTTGTTAGAAAACATCTAGGACAAGAAAAAATGAAACGATTAAAGCTAATTGGTGAGACCAGATGGTCAGGAAAATCCAATGCAGCAACAACTATATTTGGACGTTTTGATGATGCCGCTGCCAGTACTTTCGTAAATCTATTGACATGCTTATCAATGATACAAGATTCAGAAAAGTTTGATGCAAAAACAAAACATGAAGCAAATGTTTTACTTCAAAGTCTTCTAAAGTTTGAAACCATATTGACAGCATTTACTTACTTGTATATATTTGAAACTATAACCCCGTTATCAAGTTATCTACAGACAAGTGGGTTAGATATGTTTACTGCATAGAGTTTGGTAGATTCAGCTACAACAAAGTTGAAGGAACAGACAAGAACATTTGATAACGAGGATTTCACAGATGAATATGGATGAAAATCAAACATTGGAAATTGATGCGTTGGAAACAGCATTGCCAGTTAAGAGGCAGAGGAAGAAGAAAAGAATGGCAGATGAGCTTATTGATGATGAAAGAAATTCCTCAGATTCTCTAGCTGATTTTCGTGGAATGTGTTTAACCTAATAATGGATCACATAAGACCATAAGACCATAAGACATAGGAGTGGAAGTAAGGCCATTTGGCCCATCGAGTCCACTCCGCCATTCAATCATGGCTGATGGGCATTTCAACTCCACCTACCAGCATTCTCCCCGTAGCCCTTAATTCCTCGCGACATCAAGAATTTATCTATCTCTGCCTTGAAGCCATTTAGCGTCCCGGCCTCCACTGCACTCCGCGGCAATGAATTCCACAGGCCCACCACTCTCTGGCTGAAGAAATGTCTCCGCATTTCTGTTCTGAATTTACCCCCTCTAATTCTAAGGCTGTGCCCACGGGTCCTCGTCTCCTCGCCTAACGGAAACAGTTTCTTTGCGTCCACCCTTTCTAAGCCATGTATTATCTTGTAAGTTTCTATTAGATCTCCCCTTAACCTTCTAAACTCCAATGAATACAATCCCAGGATCCTCAGCCGTTCATCATATGTTAGACCCGCCATTCCAGGGATCATCCGTGTGAATCTCCGCTGGACACGCTCCAGTGCCAGTATGTCCTTCCTGAGATGTGGGGCCCAAAACTGGACACAGTACTCCAAATGGGGCCTAACCAGAGCCTTATAAAGGCTCAGTAGCACATCGCTGCTTTTATATTCCAACCCTCTTGAGATAAATGACAACATTGCATTCGCTTTCTTAATCACAGATTCAACCTGCATGTTTACCTTTAGGGAATCCTCGACTAGCACTCCCAGATCCTTTTGTACTTTGGCATTATGAATTTTCTCACCGTTTAGAAAGTAGTCTATGCTTGGATTCTTTTTTCCAAAGTGCAAGACCTCACATTTTCTCACGTTGAATTGCATCAGCCATTTCCTGCACCACTCTCCCAAACTGTCTAGATCCTTCTGCAGCCTCCCCACTTCCTCAGCACTACCTGCCTGACCACCTAACTTTGTATCATCGGCAAACTTCGCTAGAATGCCCCCAGTCCCTTCATCCAGATCATTAATATATATGGTGAACAGCTGCGGCCCCATCACTGAACCCTGTGGGACACCGCTGGTCACCGGCTGCCATTCCGAAAAAGAACCTTTTATCCCAACTCTCTGCCTTCTGTCAGACAGCCAATCCTCAACCCATGCCAGTAGCTCACCTCGAACACCATGGGCCCTCACCTTACTCAGCAGCCTCCTGTGTGGCACCTTATCAAAGGCCTTTTGGAAATCCAGATAGACCACATCCACTGGGTTTCCCTGGTCTAACCTACTTGTCACCTCCTCAAAGAATTCTAACAGGTTCGTCAGGCACGACCTCCCCTTACTAAATCCATGTTGACTTGTTCTAATCTGACCTTGCTCTTCCAAGAATTTAGAAATCTCATCCTTAACGATCGATTCTAGAATTTTACCAACAACCGAGGTTAGGCTAATTGGCCTATAATTTTCCATCTTTTGTCTTGATCCTTTCTTAAACAAGGGGGTTACAACAGCGATCTTCCAATCGTTCGGGACTTTCCCTGACTCCAGTGATTTTTGAAAGATCTCAACCAACGCTTCCGCTATTTCTTCAGCCACCTCCCTCAGAATTCTAGGGTGTAGCCCATCGGGGCCAGGAGATTTGTCAATTTTAAGACCTTTTAGCTTTTTTAGCACCATCTCTTTTGTAATGGCAACCATACTCAACTCAGCCCCCTGACCCTCTATAATTTTTGGGATATTACTCATGTCTTCCACTGTGAAGACAGACGCAAAGTACTTATTAAGTTCTCCAGCCATTTCCTCGTCTCCCATCACTAGCCTTCCGGAATCAGTTTGAATTGGCCCAATGTCTACTTTGGCCTGTCGTTTGTTTCTTATGTATTGAAAGAAACTTTTACTATCATTTCTTATATTACTGGCTAGCCTGCCTTCATATTTGATCCTCTCCTTCCTTATTTGTCTCTTTGTTAACCTCTGTTTGTTTTTGTAGCCTTCCCAATCTTCTGATTTCCCAGTGCTTTTGGCCACTTTATAGGATCTCTCTTTTTCTTTGATACATTTCCTGACCTCCTTTGTCAGCCATGGCTGTCTAATCCCTCCCCGGATAATCTTTCTTTTCTTGGGGATGAACCTCTGTACAGTGTCCTCAATTATGCATACAAACTCCTGCCATTTTTGCTCTGCTGTCTTCCCCACTAGGGTCTGCTTCCAGTCGATTTTCGCCAGTTCCTCTCTCATGCCCTCGTAATTACCTTTATTTAACTGTAACACCATTACATCCGATTTTGCCTTCTCTCTTTCAAACTGCAGACTGAACTCAACCATATTATGATCACTGCTTCCTAAGTGTTCCCTTACTTTAAGATCTTTTATAAAGTCTGGTTCATTACATAGCACTAGGTCCAGAATAGCCTGCTCCCTTGTGGGCTCCATGACAAGCTGTTCCAAAAAGCCATCTTGTAAGCATTCCATGAATTCCTTTTCTTTGGATCCACTGGCTACGTTATTTACCCAATCCACCTGCATATTGAAGTCCCCCATGATCACCGTGACCTTGCCTTTCTGACATGCCTTTTCTATTTCCCGGTACATGTTGCGCCCCTGGTCCTGACCACTGTTAGGAGGTCTGTACATAACTCCCATTATGGTTTTTTTTGCCTTTGTGGTTCCTCAATTCTACCCACACAGACTCCACATCATCCGACCCTATGTCGTTTAGTGCCATAGATTTAATTTTGTTCTTAACTAACAAGGCAACCCCACCCCCTCGGCCCACTTCCCTGTCTTTTCGATAGGTTGTATATCCTTGGATGTTTAACTGCCAGTCCTGAACCCCCTGCAGCCATGTCTCTGTGATGCCTACCACATCATAATCATTCACGATGATCTGTGCCATTAGTTCGTCTACTTTGTTACAAATGCTACGAGCATTCAGGTAAAGTGCCTTAATGCTAACTTTCTTATCATTACAGATATTGGAAGTCCTAAGATGTCCAAAGTTATCCTTCCTTTTTGTTGAATTCCTAGTCTGCCTCAAGCTTAAATCCACCTGCCTACATGTTATCCTCCTGCGTATCTTGCCATTTAACTCCATGCTCCCTGTCGCTTTCACTTTCCCTTCCCCCCAACTCAGAAGTTTAAAGTCCTACTGACCACATTGTCCAGTCACTAGAATCACGCTTTGTACAACACAAACAGTTGTATAAAGATTTGTCCTTCTTGGACCCAGCAAAGTTTAAAACTATTGCAGAGAAGGGCCTTGAAGATGAAGCATTGGAAGGTATTATTAAGCTGTTTCCACAAATCAGCAAAGATCAAGTAATACTGGAATTGTTTTCTTTTGCTTCAAACTTTGATGTATTAAAGCTATTGCTTAATGATGGTGAGAATATGGATTCCAGTTGCAACAATTGTAAAATTTGCAGCACTTGCCCATCGTGTGTACTAAAAGTTCTGGCATCCAACAGACTTCATGACAAGGCATATGATAACCTTTATGAACTTCATAAAGTCATCTGCACACTATCAGTTACTCAAGTCCAATGTGAGAGGACATTTTCAAAGCTAAAGATCATAAAGACAAGGTTAAGAAATTTGCTGTCTGAGGAGAATTTGGAATCATACATGTTGCTTTCCATTGAAAAGGAATTGTTAGATGAATTGGATGCAGAAGCAATTATTGGCAGATTCGCACAATCATCTGGCGAACACAAACGATTGCTCTTAATATAGTGGACTGCATGCAATGCTCTATTGTGCTTTTGAACTATCTGTTAATGTGTAAATTGTGCAGTAAACTATTTAAAAATATCAACCAATTACTTAAAATTTAAAAAAAAAATAAAAACTTCAATTATAACATTCTGTATTTACATTTGGTATCTACTGCCAGTAATATGTACAGTACATGTACACTGTAATTATTAAGAAATACACATTTTTTCCACAAAAATTTTAATTGTACCCTTTTTTCCATATGTATTTTTTGAAAATTTTATTTATTCGTTATGAAAATTAAATGATAGCATTGTAGTTGTGGGCGTGCCCCCTTTGTCTCCTGGCAACCAATATTTTTAGACCCAGTCCGCCACTGGGAGGGAGAGCTTCAGGTATTTGGATAATTGGAGCGCATTCTGGGAAGGTGGGACCTGTACAAGCAGGACGGGTTGCATCTGAACCAGAGGGGCACCAATATCCTGGGGGGGGAGGTTTTCTAGTAGTCTTCGGGAGGGTTTAAACTAATTTGGCAGGGGAATGAGAACCGGATTTGTAGTCCCGCAACTAAGGAAGCCGATATTCAGGACTCCAAAGCACGTAGTGATGCAGTGGGGAAGGTAACACTGACAAAGGAGAGTACTTGCAGGCAAGGAGATGGGTTGAAGTGTGTATACTTTAATGCAAGAAGCATCAGGAATAAGGTGGGTGAACTTAAGGCATGGATCGGTACTTGGGACTACGATGTGGTGGCCATCACGGAAACTTGGATAGAAGAGGGGCAGAAATGGTTGTTGGAGGTCCCTGGTTATAGATGTTTCAACAAGATTAGGGAGGATGGTAAAAGAGGTGGGGGGGGGGGTGGCATTGTTAATTAGAGATAGTATAACAGCTGCAGAAAGGCAGTTCGAGGGGGATCTGCCTACTGAGGTAATATGGGTTGAAGTCAGACATAGGAAAGGAGCAGTCACCTTGTTGGGAGTTTTCTATAGGCCCCCCAATAGCAGCAGAGATGTGGAGGAACAGGTTGGGAAACAGATTTTGGAAAGGTGCAGAAGTCACAGGGTAGTAGTCATGGGTGACTTCAACTTCCCAAACACTGAGTGGAAACTCTTTAGATCAAACTGTTTGGATGGGGTAGTGTTTGTGCAGTGTGTCCAGGAAGCTTTTCTAACAGAGTATGTAGATTGTCCGACCAGGGGGGAGGCCATATTGGATTTGGTACTTGGTAATGAACCAGGGCAGGTGATAGATTTGTTAGTGGGGGAGCATTTTGGAGGTAGTGACCACAATTCTGTGACTTTCACTTTAGTAATGGAGAGGGATAGGTGCATGCAACAGGGCAAGGTTTACAATTGGGGGAAGGCTAAATACAATGCTGTCAGACAAGAACTGAAGTACATAAGTTGGGAACATAGGCTGTCAGGGAAGGACACAAGTGAAATGTGGAACTTGTTCAAGGAACAGGTACTGCGTGTTTTTGATATGTATGTCCCTGTCAGGCAGGGAAGAGATGGTCGAGTGAGGAAACCATGGTTGACAAGAGAGGTTGAATGTCTTGTTAAGAGGAAGAAGGAGACTTATGTAAGGCTGAGGAAACAAGGCTCAGACAGGGCGCTGGAGGGATACAAGACAGCCAGGAGGGAACTGAAGAAAGGGATTAGGAGAGCTAAGAGAGGGCATGAAAAATCTTTGGTGGGTAGGATCAAGGAAAACCCCAAGGCCTTTTACACATATGTGAGAAATATGAGAATGACTAGAGCGAGGGTAGGTCCAATCAAAGACAGTAACGGTAGATTGTGTATTCAGTCTGAAGAGATAGGAGAGGTCTTGAACAAGTATTTTTCTTCAGTATTTACAAACGAGAGGGGCCATATTGTTGGAGAGGACAGTGTGAAACAGACTGGTAAGCTCGAGGAGATACTTGTTAGGAAGGAAGATGTGTTGGGCATTTTGAAAAACTTGAGGATAGACAAGTCCCCCGGGCCTGACGGGATATATCCAAGGATTCTATGGGAAGCAAGAAATGAAATTGCAGAGCCGTTGGCAATGATCTTTTCGTCTTCACTGTCAACAGGGGTGGTGCCAGAGGATTGGAGAGTGGCGAATGACGTGCCCCTGTTCAAAAAAGGGAATAGGGATAACCCTGGGAATTACAGGCCAGTTAGTCTTACTTCGGTGGTAGGCAAAATAATGGAAAGGGTACTGAGGGATAGGATTTCTGAGCATCTGGAAAGACACTGCTTGATTAGGGATAGTCAGCTCGGATTTGTGAGGGGTAGGTCTTGCCTTACAAGTCTTATTGACTTCTTTGAGGAGGTGACCAAGCATGTGGATGAAGGTAAAGCAGTGGATGTAGTGTACATGGATTTTAGTAAGGCATTTGATAAGGTTCCCCATGGTAGGCTTATGCAGAAAGTAAGGAGGCATGGGATAGTGGGAAATTTGGCCAGTTGGATAACGAACTAGCTAACCGATAGAAGACAGAGAGTGGTGGTGGATGGCAAATATTCAGCCTGGAGCCCAGTTACCAGTGGCGTACCGCAGGGATCAGTTCTGGGTCCTCTGCTGTTTGTAATTTTCATTAACGACTTGGATGAGGGAGTTGAAGGGTGGGTCAGTAAATTTGCAGATGATACGAAGATTGGTGGAGTTGTGGATAGTGAGGAGGGCTGTTGTCGGCTTCAAAGAGACATAGATAGGATGCAGAGCTGGGCTGAGAAGTGGCAGATGGAGTTTAACCCTGACAAGTGTGAGGTTGTCCATTTTGGAAGGACAAATATGAATGCGGAATACAGGGTTAACGGTAGGGTTCTTGGCAATGTAGAGGAGCAGAGAGATCTTGGGGTCTATGTTCATAGATCTTTGAAAGTTGCCACTCAAGTGGATAGAACTGTGAAGAAGGCTTATGGTGTGCTAGCGTTCATTAGCAGAGGGATTGAATTTAAGAGCCGTGAGGTGATGATGCAGCTGTACAAAACCTTGGTCAGGCCACATTTGGAGTACTGTGTACAGTTCTGGTCACCTCATTTTAGGAAGGATGTGGAAGCTTTGGAAAAGGTGCAAAGAAGATTTACCAGGATGTTGCCTGGAATGTAGAGTAGGTCTTACGAGGAAAGGTTGAGGGTGCTAGGCCTTTTCTCATTAGAACGGAGAAGGATGAGGGGCGACTTGATAGAGGTTTAGAAGATGATCAGGGGAATAGATAAAGTAGACAGTCAGAGACTTTTTCCCCGGATGGAACAAACCATTACAAGAGGACATAAATTTAAGGTAAATGGTGGAAGATATAGGGGGGATATCAGAGGTAGGTTCTTTACCCAGAGAGTAGTGGGGGCATGGAATGCACTGCCTGTGGAAGTAGTTGAGTCAGAAACGTTAGGGACCTTCAAGCGGCTATTGGATAGGTACATGGATTAGGGTAGAATAATGGAGTGTAGATTAATTTCTTCTTAAGGGCAGCACGGTAGCATTGTGGATAGCACAATTGCTTCACAGCTCCAGGGTCCCAGGTTCGATTCCGGCTTGGGTCACTGTCTGTCTGGAGTCTGCACATCCTCCCCGTGTGTGCGTGGGTTTCCTCCGGGTACTCCGGTTTCCTCCCACAGTCCAAAGATGTGTAGGTTAGGTGGATTGGCCATACTAAATAGCCCTTAGGTTAGGTGGGGTTACGGGGATGGGGTGGAGGTGTGGGCTTAAGTGGGGTGCTCTTTCCAAGAGCCGATGCAGACTCATTGGGCCGAATAGCCTCCTTTTGCACTGTAAATTCTATGATTCTATGATAATGATGGATGTCAGAGCCACGAGACGATAGTCATTAAGACAAGCTACTTGGCTTTTCTTTGATACAGGGTTGATGGTCGTCTTCTTGAAGCAGATAGGGACCTCAGATTGTTGTAAAGAGAGGTAGAAGATGTCTGCGAATACCCCCGCCAGCTGATCCGCGCAAGACCTGAGTGCTCGTCCTTTCCGTGGGTTGAACTTCGAGAAGGCTGCTCTGACATTTTCACAGTAAGAAGTCTTACAACACAAGGTTAAAGTCCAACAGGTTTGTTTCAAACACGAGCTTTTCTGGAACAAGCCTTTCCATTCACCTGAAGAAGGAGCCGTGCTCCGAAAGCTCGTGTTTGAAACAAACCTGTTGGACTTTAACCTGGTGTTGTAAGACTTCTTACTGTGCTCACCCCAGTCCAACGCCGGCATCTCCACATCCTGACATTTTCAGGCATTGAAGCGACTCATGGCTCCCGACCCCAATGGTACTGGCTGGCCATGTGGCATTGCAATCTTCCCAGAGATGGCTAATCAAGAAAACAGCTCCGTGTTTGTTGTCTGATTAAGGTGAGTGGGTTCCCAAGGTGGGAAGCTCAATCAGACCACCCTGGAGAGGTGGGCACTACTGAAGCAGGTGGACGACACCAAATGCATTCAATATTGCGGGTGCTCTCAGAAGCCTGCTGAAAAACTTAAAATTAAAACATGCCCAGAGGAGGTCAGGGAGCAGGCTACCCATCCCAACACCTCCCCTTCATGGATTGATGTATTTCATCCGAATGGCTCCGTAATTTGGGATCTGGGAGACTTTTCCTGGCCTCCAGGTAGCTGCTGGACTCCAGTCTCACTGCATTCCTGTCCACTGCCAGAAAATCACCGGGGTCTGCAAATGACCCCCAGATGGGCTATAATTTGTCCAATTGTTTGCCTGCCTTTGTAGAACCCATGCTTGTGACAATCAACAGGAGGTGGGACAGCGTCAGAGAGCTGAAACAACGCGTAACTTTCATCGATTTCCTGTTCTCCACCCACCCAACCCCCTCCTACCACCACCCTCAAATCCAGCACCAGAGGCCTGTGAAAATTCTGGCCAATAAATCACTCAACGTCCTCCAGAAACACACCACCGTGTTTAAATAAACTTTGCAAAAGTAAAAGAAAGTCATAAGCATCTCACTTCCAAGTTTTAGTAGCTGCCCTGTTAGATAGCATAAGCTGTGGTGTAGTGGAGGAGGAAAGTCTGACTTGGGGTTCTCTGTGCTCTGCTGAGAGTATTGAGGACACAGCTTTCACTGGTCCAGTGAGATTCAAATGACTAAAACACGTGTTAAATCATCCTGTGCGGCTCATCATGTGCCCAGTGTGGAAGCTTCTGGCACACACACAACACGCCCATCAGACACCCAAGGTGCTTTTGTGGCCTTGTCGAGTCCATGGACCACTTATATGCCAGTTGTCCTGGGCTCCACTTCAATCCCACGCTCCTGGATTTCTGGGCACCCAGTGCGGAGGGAAGCTGGGAGGCAGGAGGAGTTCCTCATGAGCTTGTTCCCGGGCCTGGCCATTAACAGGTTCAGGCAGCCAGCGGTCGAAGGGGTCGACCATCCTGATTGTCCGTCCCTCTTCCGCGGTTATGTTCGCTGTCGGGTGTCCTTGGAAAGGGAGCACATTGTGTCCGCCAGCGTGATCGAAACCTTTCCTGCTCATTGGGCACCAATGGGACTGGGACTGCAGTGCTTTATCAAACCTTTAGTCACATTGCATTTTTAAGTTTCCTTTGAGATTCTGTTACTTTGATGCAGTATCCCTTTCAGGGGGCTGTCTTTTCATTCATCCCTCAATTTGTTGATTTAATTTATTTGGTCATCCAAAAGCTGAACAACATGCCCGTGCCTAACACCTTTACCCTTAACATAGATGTGTAATACCTCATATCCGAACTGTTGTGATAATTGATATGATAACTAGCGTGATGCAAAGTGTGATAACTGGTGTGATGTCTGGTACATTATTGAATGTTAAAGCAGTTGTTAATTTTACATCGGTTCTTTAATGGTTTAAATCAGTTGTTAGTTTTAAAACTGAGAGATATAGATTTTTGTTAAGCAAAGGTATACAGGGATATGGACCAAAGGCAGGTACATGGAGTTAGGTCACAAATCAGCCATGATCTCATTGAATGGCAGGAGAGGCTCGAGGGGCTGAATGGCCTCCTCCTGTTCCTATGTTCCTATATCAGTTTGACACCAAGGGTGATAATTAGTGTGATACCTGATGTGATATCTGAATGTTATCTGGTGTGAGATATTCTGTGATATCTGCTGTACTATGACAGCTGTTCTGAGACCGGCTGTGATATTTGATGCGATATCTGATGTACGACCCGTGATGATAGTTACAGTGATATATAATGTCTTATCGATGGAAATCATTGGCGTGATAACTGTTGTATTATCAGGTGTGATTACCCGACTGGAGGTCTGGTGAACAACCATTTATTTTCCAGCTCCATCACTTTTATAAACAATAAATAAGTGTTGAAAGAATCATTTTTGATGGCCCGGTGACCTTTCTCGCAGTGTTTCCTGCAGCAGCATCCTCAAGATTAATCTCCAAGGCTCCAGGGTGGTTGACAATCCTAGCTCCCTGCAAGTTGTTTTGTGCCAGTGGTTCATTGGAGAGTTGCAAACAAGGTCTCCCTGTGTCTATTAGTTCATTGAGAACATACCAGTTAATGTTATACAGTATCAAGAAAGTGGCTGAATGTCTAAAAGTGACCTCCCAGTCTGAGAAGCATGAAAGCATCGAACATGCCAAAAAGATCCTGTTAAGAACCAACCAAGATAATTGATTCAGCATTCCATTTATCAATTTCATGCTGAAGAGCAATCTTGGTTGAAGTATGATATCATGTCAAGGGAACTCGGGACACAAATGATTGATGGTCTTTCTCTTCAAGAAACCCACTTATCAAAACCCAGTGAGCACTGGAAGTAGATCCATGGATTCCAGCTGATAGCAGGTTGATATTATGTGACCTAGAGAGTCATAGAGTTTTACAGCACAGTGAGGCCCTTTGGCCCATCGTGTCTGCACTAGCCATCAGGCATCTATCTGTTCTAATCCCATTTTCCAACACTTGGTCTGCAACTTGTCTGTTGTGGCATTTCAAGTGCTCATCTAAACACTTCTTAAAAGTTGTGAGGGTTCCTGCCTCTATGAAAAAAATGAAAATGAAAATCGCTTATTGTCACGAGTAGGCTTCAATGAAGTTACTGTGAAAAGCCCCTAGTCGCCACATTCCGGCGCCTGTTCGGGGAGGCTGTTATGGGAATTGAACCGTGCTGCTGGCCTGCCTTGGTCTGGTTTCAAAGCCAGCGATTTAGCCCAGTGTACTAAACAGCCCCTACCACCTTTTCAGGCAGTGAGTTCCAGATTCCCACCATCCTCTGGATGAAAATGTTTTTGCTCAAATCCCCTCTAAATCTCCTGCCCATTATCTTAAATCTATGCCCCCTGGTTGTTAAACCCTCAACTAAAAGGAAACGTTCATTCCTAGTTACCCTATCTATGTCCCTCATAATTGTGTACACCTCAATCAGATCCCTCCTCAGCCTCCTCGGCTCTTGAGGAAAGCAACCCCAGCCTAACCAGCCTCTCTTTACAGATGAAATGCTCAGCCCAGGCAACATCCTGGTGAACCACCTCTGCACCTTTTCTAGTGCAATCACATCCATCCTATAATGTGGTGACCAGAACTGCACACAGTATTCTAGCTGTGGCCTAACAAGCGTTTTATACAGCTCCATCATAACCTCCCTGCTCTTATACTCTATGCCCCGGCTAATAAAGTCAGGTATTCTGTATGCCTACTTAACCACCTTATCTACCTGTCTTGCTCCCTTTAGGGATCTTTAGACATGCACACTAAGGGCCCTCTGGTCCTCTGTAATTCCCAGCATCCTAATGTACATTGTGTATTCCCTTGCCTTGTTAGTCTTCCCAAAATGCATCACCTCACACTTTTCAGGGTTAAATTCCATTCGCTACTGATCTGCCCATCTGACCAGCCCATCTATATCGTCTTGTAATCTAACGCTTTCCTCACACCACCAATTTTCATGTCATCTGCAAACTTACTGATCTTTGCTCCTATGTCTATATCTATATCATTAATGTACACTATAAACAGCAAGAGACCCAGCACTGATCATTGTGCTACACCACTGGACACAGGCTTCCAGTCACAAAAACAACCTTCAACCATCACCCTCTGCCTCCTGCCACTGAGCCAATTTTGAAACCAATTTGTCAAATTGCCCTGCACCCCATGGACTCTTACCTTCTCAATCAGTGTCCCATGCGAGACCTTGTCGAAAGCTTTACTGAAGTCCACATGGACTAGATCAACTACACCGTCCACATCTACACACCTTCACCTCCTCAAAAAATACAATCAAATTTGTTAGACATGGTCTCCTCCTGATAGAACCATATTGACTATCCTTGATTAATCCTTGCCTCTCCAAGTGAAGTTTAATTCTGTCCCTTAGATTTTTTTTCCAATCATTTCCTTGCCACTGATGTTAAACTCACTGCCCTGTAATTACCTGTTTTTTTCCCTACTTCCCTTCTTGAATGATGATGCCACATTAGCTGTCCTCCAGTCCTCTGGTACCTCTCCTGTGGCCAGAGAGGATTTGAAATTTAGTATCAGAGCCCCTGCAATCTCTTCCCTTTTCTCACACAGCAGCCTGGGATACATCTCACCTTGGTTTGGGAATTTATCCACTTTTAAACCCGCTAAAACCGCTAACATCTCCTCCCTCTCGATGCTAATCTGTTCAATTATATCACAGTCCCCCTCCCTGCTTTCTATAACTACATCATCCTTCTCAATTGTGAACACAGATGCAAAATACTCATTATCTCATCTAAATCTTTCAGCTCCACACCCAGGCTGCTATTTTGCTCCCAAATGGGCCCTAACTCTTGCCCTGGTTACCCTCTTGCCCTTAATATGCTTATAAAACACCTTGGGATTTTCTTTATTTTGCCCACCAGTGTTTGTTCATGCCCTTTCTTCGCTCTCCTAATTTTTCTTTTAGGTACCCCCCTGCACTTCCTATACTCCTCTAGGGCATCCATTCTCTTCAGCCCCCAATATCTGCCATAAACCTCCCTTCTTTTTCCTTATCCAATCCTGTATATCCCTTTACTCCTGGGCTCCCTGAATGTTTTGGTCCTGCCCTTTACCTTTATGAGAACATGTTGGCTTTGTACTCTCCTTATTTCCTTTTTGAATGACTCCCACTGCTCTGATGTGGATTTCCTACAAGTAGCTGCTCCCAACTCGACTTTCTCCAGATCCTGTCTTATCCTATTAAAAATTGGCCTTCCCCCAATTCAGAACCTTTATTCCCAGTCCATCTTTGTCCTTTTCCATAACGATCTTAAGTCTTACTGAGTTATGGAGATACCTATAGGCTAACCTAATCACCAAAGCTGAAGAAATCTCACTGGCAGGCAGCTGTCCATTCTCCACTGCAATCAGAATGGGAAAGTTGACCATTGTCAATGATTGCAAGCTGCCAATGGAATTGTGACCAACCACTGTCCAATGGTCCACCACCCAGCTATCCATCACTTATTTCAACAGCCAGCAGGACATGTGGAGCTACCAAAATGTAGGTGGAGCTGATGAACAGCTAGGAGACTGGGTTTTGATCTCTGATATCCATTGCATCTCTAATGCCAAACAGCCAGACATTTCTTGTGAGAGATTGCTGGCAGGGTTTAATGTCACTTAAAACACAGATCCAGCATCAGCAATGATCGATTCGCCAGATGAGGGAATTGGTGTGATGGCGAGAAACACAGGAATTTCTCACGTTCCCGAAGGAAATCCTGGAATCTGCTTCACTGGTTTGGCTGCGTTTCACTGTCCCAATACGAGATGTCAACGGTCAGTGCAGGTGCCATTGTGATCTGCAATTTGCATACCATCCACAGCAGACCCTATCTCCTGGAGCACCTTGACAATAAGGACACCTATGTCAGACTCCTATTCATTGTGTACAGCACCGCCTTCAAGACCATAATCCCAGTCAAGCTCATATCCAAACTCCAAAACATAGGGCTCGGCTCCTCCCTCTGCAACTGGATCCTCGACATCCTGACCCATAGACCACAATCAGTAAGGATAAATAACAACACCTGCTCCACGATAGTCCTGAATACCAGGCCCCACAAGGGTGCATACTTACAGGCTCATGGCAGGGTTTCTTAGGCTAGGGAAGATTAAGTTCACCTTAAGGGGTTTATTACAGGGGTTCGCTCGGAGGTGGCAAGCGTTCATCGACTTCTTTAAGGAAAACTGACCGTCAGCAAAGGGGGGGGGGGAGGTGACGGGGAGGGGGAGAATAAGGGCAGGGAATCTAATATATGGGTAGCTAGGAGTTAGGGCGGGGGGGAAGTTGGGTATGTTACTGTGGGGTTTTTGCAGGTGTCGGACCGCTCTGCTATTTAGAATGTTGATACGTTAAAATGTTAAAATTATAAATGCCTCAGTAAAATGTTTTCTATAAAAAAAGGCTGCATACATAGTCCCCTAGTAAACTCCCTACACTCACACACCTGTGTGGCAAAATTCAGCTCCAATTGCATCTACAAGTTCGCTGATGACATGATCGTAGTGGGCCAGACCTCAACAATGATGAGTCAGAGTACAGGTGGAAGGTAGAGAACCTGGTGGTGTAATGACAACAATCTCTCCCTCAATGTCAGCAAAACTAAGGGGCTGGTCAGCGACTTCAGGAAGCAAAGTATCGTACACACCTCTATCTGCATCAATGGTGCTGGAGTGGAGATGGTTGACAGTTTTAAATTTCTAGGTGTAAACATCACCAACAATCTATCCTGATCCGCCTACATTGATGCTACGACCACAAAAGCACAATAGCGCCTATACTTACTCAGGAAACTTGGCATGTCCACAATGACTCGTGCCAGTTTTTACAGATGCACCATAGAAAGCATTCTATCTGGCTGCATCACAGCCTGGTATGACAACTGCTCAGCCCAAGACCATAAGAAACTACAGAGAGTCATGAACACAGCCCAGGAGGAGCTGGTCAAAGGGATAGGTAGCATGCAGTCGGGGAAGGCGCCGGGGCCGGATGGGTTTCCGGTCGAATTTTACAAAATGTATGCAGACATGCTGGGCCCCCTGTTGGTTAGGACCTTTAACGAGGCAAGGGAGGGGGGGGCTTTGCCCCCAACTATGTCACGGGCGCTGATTTCCTTGATCCTTAAACGGGACAAGGACCCCCTGCAGTATGGATCATATAGGCCGATATCGTTGTTAAATGTGGATGCCAAGCTGTTGGCGAAGATCTTGGCCACAAGGATAGAGGACTGTGTGCCGGGGGTCATTCTTGAGGACCAGACGGGGTTTGTGAAGTGAAGGCAGCTGAACACCAATATACGTAGGCTTCTGAATGTTATAATGATGCCGGCGGTAGAAGGGGAGGCGGAGATAGTGGTAGCATTAGACATGGAGAAGGCCTTTGATAGGGTTGAGTGGGGGTACTTGTGGGAGGTGCTGGAAAGGTTTGGGTTCGGGGAGGGGTTTGTCAGTTGGGTGAGGCTGTTATACGAGGCCCCAATGGCGAGCGTAGCCACGAATAGGAGGAGATCGGAGTACTTTCGGTTGTACTGGGGAACGAGACAGGGGTGTCCCCTGTCCCCTTTGCTCTTTGCGTTGGCAATTGAGCCCCTGGCCATGGCGCTGAGGGAGTCGAGGAATTGGAGCGGTCTGGTGCAGGGTGGGGAGGAGCACCGAGTGTCATTATACGCAGATGACTTGTTGCTATATGTGCCGGACCCAGTGGGGGGAATGCTGGAGGTGATGACGATCCTTAGGGAATTTGGGGGCTTTTCTGGGTACAAGCTCAACCTGGGTAAGAGTGAGCTGTTCGTCGTGCACCCGGGGGATCAAGAGGAGGGGATTGGTAGGCTCCCACTGAGAAGGGCAGGGAGGAGCTTTTGGTACCTGGGATCCAGGTGGCTAGGAGCTGGGGGCCCTTCACAAACTTAACCTCACTAGGCAGGTGGAGCAAATGGAGGAGGAGTTTAAAAGATGGGACATGTTGCCGCTGTTGCTGGCGGGCAGGGTGCAGTCCGTCAAGATGACGGTGCTCCCGAGGTTTTTGTTCCTGTTCCAGTGCCTCCCCATCTTTATCCCGAAGGCCTTTTTTAGGAGGGTCAATAGGAGTATTAAGGGATTTGTATGGGCGCATGGGACACCGAGGGTGAGAAGGGTGTTTTTGGAGCTGGGCAGGGATAGGGGGGGCTGGCGTTGCCCAACTTCTGTGCGTACTATTGGGCTGCCAACGCAGCGATGGTGCGTAAGTGGGTAATGGACGGGGCAGGGACAGCATGGAAGAGGATGGAGATGGCGTCCTGCGTGGACACGAGCCTGGAGGCACTGGTAACGGCGCCATTGCCGCTCCCTCCAACGAGGTATACCACGAGACCGGTGGTGGCGGCTACCCTCAAAATTTGGGGGCAATGGAGACGGCATAGGGGGGAGGTGGGGGGCTCAATGGAGTCCCCGATACGGGGGAACCACCGGTTTGTTCCAGTGAGCATCGATGGTGGGTTTCTTGGCTGGGGGGGGGGGGGGGGGGGGGGGGGGGGGGGGGGAGAGAAGGGGGGGGGGGGTTTGTTGCGGGGGAAGGGAGAAATGTGTATATGTGTTTATTGAATATGCCGGGTGCTTATCTATTTCTTCTTTTTGTAGTTTCTGGGGGGGGGTTTGGTTTTGGGGGTTATTGTGTTTTCTCTTTTTGTTGTTGTTACTACGGTTTTCTTGCTGTTATTTTCTGTCTTTGATATGGTTTTGAAAATCTTAATAAAAATTATTTTTTTTTAAAAATGAACACAGCCCAGTCCGTCACTCAAACCCACCTCCCTTCCACTGACTCTGTCTACACCTCCCGCTGCCTTGGGAAATCAAAGACCCCTCCCACCCGGTTTATTCTTCTTCCATCCCCTTCCATTGGGCAGAAGACACAACAATTTGAGAACACACATCAACAGATGCAAAAGCAGTTTCTTCCCCGCTGTTACCAGACTCCTGAATGATCCTCTTATGGACTGAACTGATCTTTCTATGATTTTCTTTACAGTTCTAGCCCTGTATTCCGTATGCTTTACCCAATGTCTCTGTATTTACATTGTGTATTTATGTATGCCCTATGTTTTTCTTTCATGTATGGAATGATCTGCCTGGACTGTACGCAGGACAATACATTTCACTGTATTTCGGTGCATGTGATAATAAATCTAAATCGGAATGAGTAGGTGGACTTCAGAGAAGTAAGAAGCTGCTCTGACCAAGTCAGCAAAATTGAGCCATGGTTCCTAAAGCAGCTGAAGACTGGAGCTGCCTTCATAGGTTTGTCTTCAGCATGTGACATTGTCTTGGATGGTGCTCGTTCCTGAAGCTTTCAACAATCTTCAATGCTACAAAACTCTTAGCTTATCAATAACCTGACGGGCAACTATTAGTTTCACATTTATCTTGGTGACAAGACCAGGGGAACATGGTCATTCAGCCTCAGGGCCTAGTGAACCACTCTTTCTTAATACCTATCTGGCAGACATGCCTGAAACTTTGTTGATGCCAATGACAACAGATAAATATTAGAAGCAAGTAGAATGTTGATCAGCATCTGGGATGTAATGGAAAGCTACTTCCAGACCTGGTGTCTCTGCTTCCATCCAGTGAAGACAGTGGTGTTGGCATTCCATCTCAGCAATAACACCACGGGGAATTGCGGTGAACCACTGTTATTGTAGTTCCACTGTTGTTCCACGGTTACTTACAGCGCTGTATATATTCTCTGTTACTGTTTGTTCCATTGTTACTCACTGTGTTATATATTGTTATTTTTCCGTGGCTACACCCCACTGGATGTTGTATTTAGTTGACTGATCTGTAGCCCTGTCTCCAGTCTGGATTCAGCAGCAGACAGGCTACATCTTAGAGTATTAAAACCATTACTTTGTTTTCTACAACTTGCCTCGTGTGTATTTAATGGTGCATCAGGAATTAACTCAGTGTTTCTTTTTGTGGATGGCAACTTACTCACAATCCTGAGTCAAAATACCTGGACAGGAATCTCACCACCAACACCAGCCACAAAGTAAAAAGCAGGATGAACCTGATCCGGAAACTCACTGGAATGTCATGGGGGAGTACCTTCCATCCATAATAAGGTCAGAAGTGGGGATGTTAGTTGATGATTGCACAATGTTCATCACCATTCACGACTCGTGAGGCAATGAAGCAATCCACATGAAAATGCAACAAGATCTGGTCAATATCCAGGCTTGGGCTGACAAGTGGTAAGTAACATTCACACCACACAAGTGCCAGGCAATGACCACCTCCAGCAAGTGAGAATCTATCCATTGCCCATAACATTCAATGGCATTACCATTGCTGAATCTCTGACTATCAACATCCTGGGAGCTGGACCTTGAACTGGACTAGCCATCTCAATACTGTGGCTACCAGTGCAGATACTAGATAGTGTAACTCACCTCCTGGCTCCCCAAAGCCTGTCAACCACCTACAAGCCACAAGTCAAAAGTGTAATGGAATAGGAAGGCTTGATGGTGCAGCGATTAGCACTGCTGTCTCACAGCACCAGGGACCCGGGTTCAATTCCTGCCTTGGGTGGCTGTGTGGAGTTTATACATTCTCCCCGTGTCTGCTTGAGTTTCCTCCGGGTGCTCTGGTTTCCTCCCACAGTCTAAAGATGTTCAGGTTAAGTGGACTGACCATGCTAAATTGCCCCTTAGTGTACAAACAAAAAAGGGGGAAGTAATGGAATATTCTCCACTTGCCTGGATGAGTGCAGCTCCAACAACACTCAAGAAGCTCAAGAACATCCAGGAGAAAGCAGCCCACTTGATTCCTCCCCCTTCCACAAACATTCAAACCCTCCACCACCGATGGGCAGTGGCAGCCGTGTGTACCATCTACAAGATGCACTGCAGTAACTCACCAAGGCTCCTGAGACGGCACCTTCCAAACCCACGACCACCACCACTTGAGTGACTTGGAAGTTCACCTTCCAAGTCACTCAGTATCCTGACTTGGAAATATATCGCCATTCCTTCACTTTCGCTGGATTAAAATCCTGGAATGCCCTCCCTAAAAGCACTGTGGGTGTGCCTACACCACATGGACTGCAGCGGTTCAAGAAGGCAGCTTACCACCATCTTTTGAACGGCAACTAGGGATGGGAAATAAATGATAAACCAGCCTGCGACACCCATATTCCATAAATGAATATAAGAAAACTGCTCTACTGTACTCTGCTGCAGAATAATGCTCTGCTTCATGGTCTTGCTACCACTGCATAAAGATCATGGGTGTCAGGAAGACTTAAGTTCACTCCGATCAGGGCAGCACGGTGGCACAGTGGTTAGCATTGATGCCTCACAGTGCCGAGGTCCCAGGTTCAATCCCGGTTCCGGGTCACTGTCTGTGTGGAGTTTGTAACACTGTTCACTGTAACACCATCGTGCCCCATGAGATGGAAGAAATAATGAAGAACACTGATCTTCCCATCTTTGAAGACATGGAAAAAGACACCAAGATAATACTCAAAATGATGCTGGCAATTCTGGGAAACAGCAATCGTATTCCTGTAGCTGGTATCAACCCATCATCCAGATGGAAGGAATCATGGGGCACCGGCCATATTAAAAAAACCTCATTGTTGACCCAACACAATGCAGCATGGTGGCGCAGTGGGTAGCACTGCTGCCTCAAGGTGCCGAGTTCCCAGGTTCGATCCCGGCCCTGGGCCATTGCCCATGTGGAGTTTGCATATTCTCCCCATGTTTGTACCCCACAAACGAAAAATGTGCAGGCTAGGTGGATTGGCCACACTAAATTTCCCTTTAATTGGAAAAAAATTAATTGGATACTCTAAATTTCTTTTTTTTAAATCATTGACCCAACAGCAGAGGTCCCTGGCTTTGACCACCCTGGGAGCGCTCAACTAATCCAGACACAAGATGGACAATGTGGTCATCTGGTCCATAGAAGGAAGATTGTGGCCATGAGTCCCAGGCTATGGAACATATCACAGCAGCCTGCCCCACTTGGGAGGTCATCAAATGGAGAGTCAAACTAAACGTACCTTTCAATGTGCCCCCCCCCCCCCCCCCCCGGTATCGCTTTATCTCGGCACTGGGCTCTCCCGACTGTGCCACCAAGTCAGGAGTCTGGATCAATGTGGCCCACCCCACCCAGCGAATCCTCAGCTTGCCCAGGTCTGCTCTGGGAGTTTCCTGACCAACTCTGCAATGCCACCGCGTGTGCTGCACAGAGGAGATGTTCAATATGCTCGGATCGGCTGCTAAGGGTTAAAGTGTCACCAATCATTTTATTATGAAATAGAGGAGCCATTAACTTGACCAAATTGTACTTGAACTCGCGCAGTGTACTGGTGCAGCCAGTGCTATTAACATTTAAATTATTTGAACACACTTGTGGATTTTACGAGCCCTTCAGTATATATTTATATATATATTTCTTGTCTTGCATGCTTGCGGGTGGCTCCAGCCTTTTCCCAAATCGAAACCGGCAGCACATTCAACTCAAGCAGCAGGGAGCGCGTTGCAAGGCAGCCTGTTCTCATCCTGCGATCGCCACCAAACAGATAGAAATCAGCCCTGATCACAGAATGCTGCCTCAATAAATCTGACCCCTGCCGATTAGGGGTTGTGGGGAGTCGCGGGGGAGGAGTATGGGGTCCATTCATTAGTCTTGGGAGAGTGGCAGAAGGGTCAATAAATAAATCAGCCTCAACATAGAATTTACCCCTGGTGTCCTGGCCAATATGTATCCCTCCATCAGCATCACTGAAGCAGGTCATTATCACAGTGCTGCATATATATATGTGTGTTTATTTCAGCTAATTCAACACAGGGAGAGGCTGCAGCATTCAATTCGCCTGTGCCGGTCTCCTCCCAGCCCTGTTACACCCCATCAATATATCCTGCTTAACCCCTTGTTATTTACAAAATAACGCTGGGGCCAAAGTGGCCTGTTTAAAGTGCCTCAGCCGGGCTGGGCGAGAAGCCATCTGGTTCCGTTCCGCCGAGAGACTCTGACAAGCAGAGAGATAATGTCAGTGCGACCATCAAACAGATAAAGCAACATCTGCTGCTCTTGACACCCACCATTGTCAGGCAAGTCTTATCTGTCCCTGTCCTCCCGTTAAATGCAGACAAACAGCTCCCTGTATTATATTTTGCCACTCAATTAGCACGCTATCGCATCCATCCTTCCCCACCCCCCTCCCCAAAACCTAACCCAAACCCTCCCCCACCGCCCCATAAAAAGGGGGCCAATTTGCCTTTAATGGCACTGGGCTGTTAGAGGGAAGTGGCTCTGGTTGGTGGAAGGGGCCTGTCCCTGTTGAGCAGGAAGGAGGGAGCTCCTCACCAATGGTCATCGACCAAGCGTGCATAGGCCAATAGCAGCTGCCTTTTTTTGCCTTGCGACAGGAGCCTTGCTGTTCTGCCGCCAGTTCAGTGAGGCAGCGTGGCGGAAAATTGAGTCCAGATTCATTAGGTTTTTTTTTTCTGTGCTGCTCAAGTCAGTTTAAATTGATACATTTCCTCACAAAATTGAAGTGCTTTCCGCGGTGCCAAACGGAAAGGATTGTGACCTGATCGCCCCACTGAACAGTCAGAACGAGTTGATGGATCCATTAGGCTTGCTTAGGTTGCTTTTCCTCTCTCTCCCATCTCAGACTGACACTGTAAATCTGAACCAATTTCAGACCCTAATCATCATTACAAACCTCTCTACTGTTCATTTATTACCACCACCATTCTCTGACACACCACAGATGGTCCAGAGGCTAAGTCGGAGACACCTCGGTAAGGTGGGCATTATAACCTTTCACAAAAACTAGTCAAATGCAAACACGCATATAAAAACAAATCATCAGCCTAATTCTGCCCGCGAGGGCATCTGTTACCCTCTCTGCTTTATCGGCATCCTCATGGGCAGGTTCAGCCCACTGCAGGCACAGCTGATAAGGTGTAAAGCAAACAGGATGCATTAGGTGAGATTGAAAGCTCTTTATCAATCAATACCTCCATTCGGATCAATGAGATGCCCCTTTCAAAAGGAGAGAGAATAAAGAAAGGATACCCTCCCTGGAGTAACATGTTAACAACTCGCTCATTGCCTGCGAGCAGCACCTTCTGTGCCTTTAACCCAAAGCTCCAGTCAAGTGCTTAACTTTTCTTCAATAAGGGCCTTGTTCAGTGACTGAATGTAAAGATAAATTGGTAGACTAATTGTGCTGAGGAGAATGCTGCGGGAAAATCTGTGGCTTTCTCTCTCTCGTTCTTTCTCATCCTATGCCCATCAAGATGAGCTGCTTGGAGACTGAAGATTGAAACACATTCCCAATGATTGCAATGCTGATGTTAAATGCCCCTGATGTCACTTACTGTATTGTCATTTGTCAGTTTTCAAAGACAACCACACAACTTGCCTTTGTATAGCACCTTGAGCAAAAGTTGCCTGCTTTGCCCATTCCATATCGACTCTGATGCAAAATAAATTAGGGTGTGAGTGTAAAGCAGTCGATTGATCAATTCTCTTCGGTTTTCCCAGGCCAACTTCACCATGCAGACCCCCCAAACATCCGCGCCGCCATCAGTTGGTAATTCTTTTGTTTATGTTTTTTTGGTTCTGGGTTCCAGACAAAATGCAGAGACCTGAACGCAAATTTATGCTGACACTCCAGTGCAACACTGAGGAGGTTTGGACGAGATGCTAAACCAAAGCCCCAACTGCTCCTTCAAGTGGACTCCAAAAGGTTCATGGCATTATTTGAAGAATAGCAGTGGATTGCTATAACAAAAGAGACATGTTGTCAAAGCTTTTCATCTTGCACTCATCAGGACAGATTTGCCAGTAGCACAGTGGTTAGCACTATTGCTTCACAGCTCCAGGGTCCCAGGTTCGATTCCCGGCTTGGGTCACTGTCTGTGCGGAGTCTGCACATTCTCCCTGTGTCTGCGTGGGTTTCCTCCGGGCGCTGCAGTTTCCTCCCACAAGTCCCGAAAGATGTGCTTCTTCGGTGAATTGGACATTCTGAATTCTCCCTCAGTGTACCCGAACAGACGCCGGAGTGTGGCGACGAGGGGCTTTTCACAGTAACTTCATTGCAGTGTTAATGTAAGCCTATATGTGACAATAATAAAGATGATTATTATTTGCAAGAATACCAATTGTAAGGGGATCAACCATTTACACCGCATGAGAAGAGAAGGCTGGCAAGTGGACTCTGATTGATAGAAGCATTGCCATGAAGAATGCACCAGAGAACTGTCAACTGCCGAGCCTCTGTTTCACTTCAAACTAGACAGGTAGGCTCTGATTGGTTGTTGTTCCACTTACAATTGACATTCTTGTGAATCTGTCCCGCTGTGGGCAAGATGAAAAGCTTCAACAGCATATATATTTTCTCAACAGTATTCAATTTCTGTACTACCAAATAGCAGGGGAGTTTTCCATGATGTCCTGGCCAACATTTAGCTCTCAACAACATCACTGATACAGATTATCTGGTCATTATCAGATTGCTGGGACTGTGTGCTAATTGATTGCTGTAATATCCTACATTATAGATGGGGAGATGGTAGTGTAGTTCTAATGTCACTATTAGTCATCCAGAGGCCTAGGTTAATTCTACGCACACATGGGTTCTGGTGGGATTTAAATTCCGTTCAGTGACAGGTAGTCTCTGTAATGGTGTCATGAAAACCCATCTGGTTCACTAATGTCATGTAGGGAAGGAAATCTGCCATCTTTACTTGGTCTGGCCTACATATGACTCCAGACTCACAGCAATGTGATTGACTCTTAACACTACCCTCTGAAATGATCTAGCAAGCCACTCAGTTCAAGGAAAATTAGAGATAGGCAACAAATGCTGGCCCAGCCAGTGATGCCCACATTCCATGAAAGAATACATTTTTTAAAAACAGTAACTACACTTCAAAAGTACTTAATTGGCTGTAAAGCACTTTGAGATAGCTTGAGGTTGTGAAAGGCACTATCTAAATGCAAGTTCTTTGCTTAAATGCCACCCTGTGGGCACGAGCACAGAAGGATAGATGCAAGTCAAATGTAGACTAATTTGCATTTAACGTGCCTGAGATATTGTTGCTTCTTCACACATGACCCTGATGTAAGGTGTAAGGAGCGACAACAGAAGACAGACAGAGCTCCTGACTGAAACTTGACCCAATTTGAAGAAATGACAGGGAAATATTATCAGAGATCTTTAGGGTTATCCTCGCCATCCTACGCTCTACCGGAAGTTGCAGTTTCTCCCTTCCTGAAAGAACCACTGGCCATTGATGGGAGGTTGTGGGTTCAGTGAATAGATAGAAAAGACCAAGATCCCAGCTGGTTCACATTCTACCATTATGGTAGTCATGTGAGTCACATAGTAAAATGATAATGGCGTTGTTGACCAATTGTAGCAATGAATCTGTCAATTCGTCCACAACAGACCCAGTCATGTGATGAGGAAAATAACTGTGTTTCAAAGCTTTGAGACCATTGATCCATAGTCATCTTTTCCGTTCCAAATTTGCTGCACTCACCACATGTCGTGTTTCAGATGACTCACAGAACATACAAACATACAAAATAGGAGCAGAAGTCGGCCATTCAACCCCTCAAGCCCGCTTCACCATTCAACAAGACCTCAGTTGACCTCTTTATGTTACAAGTTCTACATTCCCATCTTTCTCCGATAAGCTTTGATCCTCTGCAACAGGTGATTAAGAAGGCAAATGGAATTTTGTCCTTCATTGCTAGAGGGATGGAGTTTAAGACTAGGGAGGTTATGTTGCAATTGTATAAGGTGTTAGTGCGGCCACACCTGGAATATTGTGTTCAGTTTTGGTCTCCTTACTTGAGAAAGGACGTACTGGCGCTGGAGGGTGTGCAGAGGTGATTCACTAGGTTAATCCCAGAGCTGAAGGGGTTGGATTATGAGGAGAGGTTGAGTAGACTGGGACTGTACTCGTTGGAATTTAGAAGGATGAGGGGGGATCTTATAGAAACATTTAAAATTATGAAGGGAATAGATAGGATAGATGCGGGCAGGTTGTTTCCACTGGCGGGTGACAGCAGAACTAGGGGACATAGCCTCAAAATAAGGGGAAGTAGATTTAGGACTGAGTTTAGGAGGAACTTCTTCACCCAAAGGGTTGTGAATCTATGGAATTCCTTGCCCAGTGAAGCAGTTGAGGCTCCTTCATTACATGTTTTTAAGGTAAAGATAGATAGTTTTTTGAAGAATAAAGGGATTAAGGGTTATGGTGTTCGGGCCGCAAAGTGGAGCTGAGTCCACAAAAGATCAGCCATGATCTAATTGAATGGCGGAGCAGGCTCGAGGGGCCAGATGGCCTACTCCTGCTCCTAGTTCTTATGTTCTTATGTTCTTATGTTCTTAAAGGTATTAAATGACCCCCACCTCCACTGCTTCATGAGGCAGAGCATTCCAAAGTCACACAACTCTCTGAGAGAAAAAGATTCTCCTCATCTCTGTCCTAAAAGGGTGACCCCTAATTTAAGTACAGTGCCCCCTAGCTCCGGACCCACTCACAAGAGGAAACATCCTTTCCCTATCCACCTTGTCAAGCACATTCAGGATCTTATATACTTAAATCTAGTCAACCCTCACTCTTCTAAACTCCAATGAAAACCCCTCTTCGTAAGACAACCCGCTCATTCCAGATATCAATCTAGTAAACCTCCTCTGAACGGCGCCAGTGCATTTCGTTCCGTTAAATATGGAGACCAAAACTGCACACAGTATTCGAGATGCAGTCTCACGAATGCCCTGTATAACTGGAAACCCAAAATGTTAAACATCACCCAGAATTTTGATATTTACACTGACAATCTAGTGCAGCACTAAGGGGGAAGATCCCAATGCCTAGTTTTGAAAGAGAGCCGGGCAGTTCTTTACCTTCAATATTCCCAGGCAATAATTTCCCCAAAACTAGTAGGCATGCACCTCATAACCGTGTAGAGCTACAGCCCTGGTAATATCAGCCATTGTTCAACTGCCAGCACTCTAATACCGGAGTCAGACAGTTGTGGGTTCAATCACCGCTCCACAGTCCTGAACACAAAATCCCAACTGGTACTCCCACTGCAGTAGTGAGGGAGTGATGCACTGTCAGAGGTGCTGTTTCTCAGATGAGATATTAAGCAACGGTCCCATCTGCCCTTGAACCATCCAATGGTACTATTCAAAGAAAAACAGGGCGTGGACCAATATTTAACCCTCACCAACATCACAAAAAAAACTAAATTATCAGGTCATTATCCTATTGGCCCCTTCTGGAAGCTTGCTGTGCACAAATTCAGTATCGTATGTTTTATATTACATGAGTAATTACACTTCAAAAGTGTAAATTATTGCTGCTTTGGGCAGCCTGTTGTTGCGAAGGGCATTATATAAATGCAAGTCTCCTCCCCCCCCCCCCCCCCCCCCCCGGCCTCACTCTCAACCCAGCAGAAAAACACAATGAAATAATTTCTTATCGATGGAGTGGGGTGTTGAGTGTGGGGGGAGGGGAACCAGTGTTGGGCTGATAAATGGAGATGCATGGGAATACAACCACCTGGAGGTTCCCTCCAAACCACTTACCACCCTGACTTGGAACTTTATCGCCGTTCCTTCACTGTCGCTGAGTCAAAATCCTGGAACTCCCTCACTAACAGCACTGTGGGCGTGCCTGCACTACATAGATTCCAGCTGTTCAAGATGGCAGCTCATCGCCACCTTCTCAAGGGCAATTAAGAATGGGCAATAACTGTTGGACTAGCCAGCAAAGCCCAGATCCCATGAATGAATAAAAAAATGTTGCCTGTAGCTGAGGAACCGGGTTCGTTCCTGGCCCCGGGTCACTGTCCGTGTGGAGTTTGCGGATTCTCCCCATGGCTGCATGAGTTTCACCCCTACAACCAAAAGATGTGCAGGTTAGGTGGATTGGCCATGCTAAATTGCCCCTTAATTGAATAAAAAATGTTGCCTGTCAGCCAAATCTAGGATGGTCAATCTGATTGGATGCATTTGTGGAACTATCGACAAACGACCTTCAAATCACCCTAACTCCCACAATCCTCCCATTGGTCACCTAACACATCAATCGTCATGGTTCCCCGACTTTCCAAGCCAATCGGAAAACAACAGGCTCCTCATTAATCAATTAGATGAGCCTTGACTTCCAGTCTTCTTACTCCAACTCAAATATGTTTATAACTGATTACTGCTTAAAAAGAACGCGACAAACAACTTTTTAAAAAATTCCTGTAAAACTTCTCCCCCGGAAACAGTATACAAGAGATTAATCGTTAATTCCTGGAAAATCTAGGACAATCCTGGAGGGTTGCAAACCCTAATAATTTCATAGGACCTGGCTAAAGATCTGGAAGGAATTCTGTGGCTTAAAGAAGAGCACAGGGCTAAAAGGTGGCCATTTTACTTAAACTGTAACACAGGACAGATATAGGGGCTGAGTGAATGAACCCACGCATTAATAAGGTTAACAAGAAGGTAGCAGAAGTAATGCAGAGCAAAATTAGCAAGTCTGGTTGAACAAGAACAAAGTAATAACACATCCCAAGGTGCTTCATAGAAATCTTATCAGATAAAATGTAGTGCTGAGCAACACAAGGAGATCAGGACAGTTTAGACAAAGAGCCTAAAAAAGAGGGCCAGAGGTTCAGGGAGGGATTTCCACTGAATCCCTACAGTGCAGAAGGAGGCCATTCGGCCCAATGAGTCTGCACCGACCCACCCAGGCCCACACCCCTGCCCTATCCGCACAACCCCACCTAACCACCACATCTTAGACACTAAGGAGAAATTTAGCTTGGCCAAACCACCTAACCTACACATTATTGGACTGTGGGAGGAAACCGGAACACCTGGCGGAAACCCACATAGACACGGGGAGAACGTGCAAACTCCACGCAGACAGTTACCCAAGGCCGGAATCGAACCTGGGTTTTTGAATGGGCTAATTCTCCCTTATTGATCCCGATGTATGTTTTGTTTCATTCTCGAACTGTGTTCAAAATTTGTGTATTTCATACTTGAATCCCGAATAGCCTCCAACCCATTCCCCAAAGTTAAACAAGTTGATACTTACTCAGCTTTATGCGTATATTTCATTATTTCCGAGAGTTGCATCATGTCCCCACAAAGGGACTTTGAAAATAAATTCAGTCTTTGAGAATTCTCTTCCCAAATGAATTCCTTATGGAGTGGCATCATTTAATTCCCTCTTTGGAGCCAAGAAAAGAATCGATCTTCCCTGAACATTTTTTCTTTGCTCCCTGTGCTGATTATAGACTTTAATTTGGTGTACTAATTGATGAATTCAGAAGTTGTCAGCGTTGTTTTCATTAGTAATAAGTGTGAGTGTCCTGGTTTATAATTGTGTTTAAGTCCATGTCAGAATGAAACATTTCATCCCTATTCTATTTGCGTCATTGTGAGCTGGACACACTCCAGCGTGAGTCTCTGTCTGATCATCCAACTTCATGCTTAATTGTATGTTTCAAATACTATAGCAGCTGCTAACCTGATGCCATTGGAAAATGGGAATCAAAGGAAAATACAATTTGTAAATGGGAAGGTTTTAGTGCTTAAGAGAGAGCCCTCTGCACCCAGGACAGTTTAATTACCTCTGGCAGTCCACTGCTTAATTCTTTTGTGTAAAATTCCTTTGTGCTAATGCAGTAGTTAACATGTTTGGGTTATGCACTGCATTAGACCAGCGCACAAAGGAATTGTTAAAGAACAAATTAAGCAGTGCGCTACCAGAGGTAATTATATCCCAGGGGGGAAGGAGACGTAAAGAGGAAAAGAAAGCAGTATTAATAGAGGCCCTTATCTCATCTTTGGGATGTCCCAAGGTGTTTTGTCCATAGAGAGTTGCTTTAAAGTGCAGTTACTGTGGCTATGTAAGTGAGCGGGAGTCTCCATTTTGTGCACAGCAAGATCCACAAACTGTAATGAAGTGAGTGACAGGTAGAAAGAAAACTAAATAAAATCTACATAAGCACCAGACACACCCATGGAACATTCCAAAACACTTTAAAACCAATGACATGCAGTCACTACAGTGAGATTTTCAGGTTCTGCTCCCTGTGTCTGAATGTAAATTGCCTACAGTAGAATAATGGTTATGGCAAGTCATATTACCAGATTCCTAATCCAGCCAGAAATTGGGATTAATAACCTAGTGCAGCTTGAAGTCAAATCCCACCACGGCAGCTTTGAAAACTTCAATTCAATTTTTAAAATATCTACAAACAAAGTAGTTGGTGTCAGTGAAAGTAGCCAGGAAGCTGTGAGCTTGTGGTAAAAATCCCACTTTGGGCACAAGTGTCTTTCAGGGAAGCAAAGCTGCCATTCTTACTGAGTCTGGTTCTATATATGACTCCAATACCACACTAACGTGCTGGACTTTTAACTTTCTCCAAATGGCCTAACAAGGCACTATTGTCAGATCAATTTGGTCTGGTTTTACCAGAAAAACCAAAAGGAACAAAAGTCAACTCTGTACGATTGCCTGGCTACACCACCTCCACATTTCCTCTTCTCTGAACAACACTCATTGAGACTAACTCCTGATTCATTCCCCTAAGAGTCCAGGGCCTGGACATGGCACTGCACCTCCTCACAGCCAGGGCCTGGACATGGCCCTGCACCTCCTCACAGCCCAGGGCTGGCCCTTGTCCTGCACCTTCTCACAGCCCAGGGCCTGGACGTGGCCCTGCACCTACTCACAGACCAGGCCCTGGTTGTGGCCTTGCACCTACTCACAGCCAAGGCCCTGGTTATGGCCCTGCACCTACTCACAGCCCAGGCCCTGGTTGTGGTCTTGCACCTACTCACAGCCCAGGTCCTGGTCCTTGTCCTACACCTACTCACAGTCCAGGGACTTGTTGTGGCCCTGCACCTACTCACAGCCCAGGTCCTGGTCCTTGTCCTACACCTACTGACAGTTCAGGGCCTTGTCGTGGCCCTGCACCTACTCACAGCCCAGGGCCTGGTCCTTGTCCTCCACCTACTCAGCCCAGGCCCTGGTTGTGGCCTTGCACCTACTCACAGTCCAGGGCCTTGTCGTGGCCCTGCACCTTTTCACAGCCCAGGACCTGGTCTTGGCCCTGTAAGGCTGTTCTATACTCTGCGTCCCCTGACAGATTTTGACTTGTTTCCTTCAGTATTTCCTCTTGAAATTCACAGCCTGGTTCCCGATTCCAGTCCTCCTTGTGGACAATGGCCTAATCTTGGCCTTATATTTCCTTGCCATGTACAATTGTAAGTTAGGGGGGTGCGATCAAAGTTGTGAGAGTTGGGTGGAGGTCAGCAGAGCGAATGCAGAATCACAGAGGGGTGGGGGTGGTCAGCAACCCTCCTTAACAGGTGCCATATTGAGCACAGGGCAGCAGGATACCAATTCATCCAGCCTCTCTTTCTCTTTATATGGAGTGAATTACAAGATGAAGTTTGAATACCGTTTAGTGTCCTATTGAAACTGAAGCCTGTCACGGCCTCTCTCCCAGAGCCTGCTGGGGAACAGTTTATTATCCCTCTTCACACTTGGATGCATTTCACAATAAAACTTTTCATATCCTTTTAAAGAACTAGATTGGACTGTTATAAACATTTACACCGCGCTAACACATCATCTCCCTCACATCGGAATTTGTTAAATTCCCTTTCCAGATGAATATACCAGAGGAGATTACAAATATGATAGCTTTTCAGATTGTTGGAGCTGAAGAAATTAGTTTAGTGAGCATTTACAGAGGCTAAATTGGAGCCATTAAATTGTGGATTAAATTGATGATACTTTCATTGTCTGTCCTTCAGTGTTGCTGTAAAATCAATTAGCCATCACTATTCCATTCAGCTCAAAGTGTGATTGTCAGCAGTGGGCCCTGAGTGCCGGACCATCTAAGAAAGACAAATAAGAGGGCCGGGAGGGGGGATGGGGAATATGGGCGAGGGAGGGGATTGGATTCTGTGTAAAGTATGAAGAATAGAACACAATCTGCCGTTACCCTATTGACAACTCCTCCCAGCCTCTGCCTAGCGAAAGCAAAGACTGACAGCTTCACCTCACAACACAAAGAGCTTTCCTGCTCACCCAGATCAGACATAGAATCATAAGATCGTGCAGCACAGAAGGAGGCCGCTCGGCCCACCTTGCCTGTGCCAGCCCTTTGAAGGAACTCTCCTTTTTCCCCACTCTCCTCTGCTCCTTACCCTTAGCCTGGCAAATTATTCCTTTTGAAGTAGAGATCCAATTCCCTTTTGCAAGTTATTGAATCTGCTTGCGCCACGCTGACAGAAACACAGACAGAAGGTTCTAAAGAAAGAAAGACTAGCATGTCTGCAGTAATGTTCATGATCTCAGAACATCCCAAACATCATTGCAGCCAAATAAGTACTTTTGGAAGCATACTCGCTGTTCTGAAGTTGGAAACGAGTATGTGCTATGAGCAAATATAATACTGAACAATGTTCAAGACATGTGCTCCAGGATTTGCCTTTCTCCCAACCAAGCTGTTCCAGTGCAGCAACAACAATTTTCCACCGTAGAAAATTGCGCAGGTATGTCCTGTCCACTAAACATTGGACAAATTCAAGCTGGTCAATTACCGCCCACGTCTTGATCATCAGTAAAATGATGGAAAGGATTATCAACAGTGCTATCAAGCGGCAAGTACTCAGCAATAACCTGCTCACTCACACCCAGTTTTGGTTCCACCAGGGTCACTCAGCTCCTGGCCTCATTACAGCCTTGGTTCAATCATGGACAAAAGAGCTGTGAATTCAAGAGGTGAGATGAGGGTGACTCCCCTTGACATCAAGGCAACATTTGACCAAGTATAGCATCAAGGAACCCTAGCAAAACTGACATCAATGGGAATCAGGCGGGGAAACCCTGTGCTGGTTGGAGTCATACCTGGCACAAATGAAGATGGTTGTGGTTGCTGGAGGTCAGTCATCTCAGCTCCAGGACATCACTGCAGAAGTTCCTCAGGGTAGTGTCTTTGGCTCTTCAGTTGCTTCATCAGTGACCTAGCCTCCATCATAAGGTCAGAAATGTGGATGTTCACTGATAATTGCGCAATGTTCATCACCATTCATGACACCTCAGAATCTGAAGCAGTTTGTGTCCAAATGCAGCAAGACCTGGAGAGCATTCAGGTTTGGGCTGATAACTGGCAAGTAAAATTCATGCCACACAAATGCCAGGCAATGACCATCTCCAACAAGAGAGAATCTAACCATCGTCCCTTGACAATCCATGGCATTACCATCGCTGAACCTCCAACTATCAGCATCCTGGGGGTTACCATTGACCAGAATCTGAACTGGACTAGCAGCATAAATACTGTGGCTATGGTCAGAGGCTGGGAATTCTGTGGTAAATAACCCATCTCCTGACTTCCCAGAGTCTTCCCACCATTTGCAAGTCAGTATTGATGGAATACTCTTCACTTGCCTAAATGAGTGCATCTCCAGCACTCAAGAAGCTTGACTCCATGCAGAACAAAGCAGCCCAGTTCATTGACATCCCATCCATCACCTTAAATATCCACTTCCTCCACCACCAAACACAGTAGCAGCAGTGTGTACCATCTACAAAATGCACTGCAGCAACTCACCAAAGTTCCTTCCACAGACCTTTCCAAACTCACAACCTCTACCATCTGGAAGGTCAAGGGCAGCAGACACATGGGAACACCACCACCTGGAGGTTCCCCTCCAAGTCACTCACCATCCTGACTTGGAAATATTTTAAAAATAAATTTAGATACCCAATTCTTTTGTTTTCCAATTGAGGGGCAATTTAACATGGCCAATCTACCTACCCTGCACATCTTAGGGTTGTGGGGGTGAGACCCACACAGACACGGGGAGAATGTGCAAACTCCACACTGACAGTGACCCGGGATCGAACCCAGGTCCTCAGCGCCGCGAAGCAGCAGTGCTGACCACTGCAACACTGTGCCGCCCCCCCGACTTGGAAATATACCCCTGTTCCTTCACTGTCACTGGGTCAAAATCCTGGAACTCCCTCTCGAACAGCACTGTGGGTACCCAGTACCTCAGGGACTGCAGCGGTTCAAGGCAGCAGCTCACCACCATCTTCTCAAGGGCAATAAAGAATGAGCAATAAATCTGTTTAATTAGTGATATAAGTTGAGGAATGAATATTGGCCAGGACACAGGCAGGAATTCTCCTGTTCATCTTTGAGATAGTTCAGCGGGACCTTGACAGCCATTTTTAATGTATCGTCCAAAAAATGGCACTTCCAGAAGCGCAGCCTAGATTTTAGACTCAAAAGTCCCACTAGGCTATTCCAGTTCCCTGGAGCAATATGTCGTTCCTTTTTCATAGAACTACAAAAAATCTCTGAGCTTCTCCGATTCTGGCCTCTTGCACATCCCCAGTTTCTATCACCCTTATTTTTTTATAAATGTTTTTTTATTGAGTTTTCATATTTTATATATGACAAATTACAAGTTATTAGAGAGAGAGAAAAAAAAAAGGAAAACACAAAAATTTAACATGAATATTTACAGGTAAGCATCTTCATAACAATAATTGTGGCCGTCCCCTTTAGCCAGCATACATATTTTACATTCCCCAATATGGCCGAGGCACATGTTTATAGGCATTTATTTATAGTTTGGTTTTGGGCCTTGGCTTGCCATCAAACCCCCATACCGAGCCCGTAGCCCCCCCCCCCCCCTCCCCCCCCCGGCTACCTTCCCCCGATTCCCGTCCATTTTCCCCTGGTTCTTGGCCACCCGACTATTCTTCCTCATGTACGTTGGCCACAAACAGGTCCCGGAACAGTTGCATGAATGGCTCCCACGTTCTGTGGAAGCCGTCGTCCGACCCTCGGATGGCGAATTTGATTTTCTCCATTTGGAGAGATTCCGAGAGGGCGGACAGCCAGTCTGCAGCTCTGGGTGGTGCTGCTGACCGCCAGCCAAACAGGATTCTACGGCGGGCAATCAGGGAGGCAAGGCAAGGGCGTCGCCCTCCTCCCCAGGAATAGATCTGGCTGGTCTGAAACCCCGAAGACCGCCACTATCGGGCATGGCTCCACCCTCACCCCCACCACTTTGGACATAGCCTCGAAGAAGGCGTCCAGTACTCCACAAGTCTGGGGCAAGACCAGAACATGTGGGCGTGGGTTGGCCGGGCCTCTTTGGCACCGCTCACATTTGTCCCTCCACCTCCGGGAAGAACCTACTCATACGGTTTCTCGTTAAGTGGGCTCTATGTACCACTTTTAGTTGTGTCAGGCTGAGCCTTTGCGCACGTGGAGGTGGAGTGACCCTATGCAGTGCTTCGCTCCAGAGTCCCACCCTATCTCCATCCCCAGGTCGTCCTCCCATTTCCTTCTTGTTGCGGTCCAGTACGGTGTCGTCCCTATCTACCAGTCGGTCATACATGTCACTACAGTTCCCTTTCTCTAGGATACTTGCGTCCAGTAGGTCTTCCAGTAGTGTCTGTCGTGGCGGTTGTGGGTACGTCCTTGTCTCCTTTCGTAGGAAGTTTTTGAGCTGCAGGTACCGTAGCTCGTTCCCCCCAGCTAGCTGAAATTTCTCTGTCAGTTCGTCCAGTGTTGCGATCCTGTCGTCCGTGTATAGGTCCCTGACTGTCAGTGTCCCCCCGTCCTGCCTCCACCTTTTGAAGGTGGCGTCAGTCAGTGCTGGTTTGAACCTATGGTTGTTGCAGATGGGAGCCTTGTCCGACATTTTGTGCAGGCCAAATTGCTGCCGCAGTTGGTTCCAGGATTGGAGGGTGGCTGTCACCACTGGGCTGGTGGAGTGTTTTTTGGGTGGGGATGGGAGTGCTGCCGTGGCGAGGGCCCGGAGGGAGGTTCCCATGCAGGAGGCCTCCTCCGCACGCACCCACTCGGCTTCTGGCTCCTGGATCCATCCCCTTACTCGCTCGGCTGTTGCCGCCCAGTGGTAGAATTGTAGATTCGGGAGGGCTAGCCCCCCCCTGGATTTTGTTTTTTGTATGACCTTCTTTGGGATCCTAGCATTTTTACCCCCCCATACGAACGCCATGATATGTTTGTCCAGCGCTTTGAAAAAGGCCTTGGGGATGTAGATCGGAATGGATCTAAACAGGAAAAGGAACCTGGGCAGTACGTTCATTTGTTTCTATCACCCTTGGCACTGACTGACTTTCCTTCAGCTGTTTAGACACTGGCTCTGAAACTCCGTAAACCTCTGTAACTTTCTAACTCTCTTTCCTCTTCGGATGCTTCCTAAAACCTACCTTTCTCAGTGTACTAATATCTCCTCAAGTGGGTAAGTTATGTTTCTGTGAAGCACCTTGGGACAAGTGTTATTGGTGCTATGTGAATGCATGTTGTTGCTGCTGTGGTTGGCCCTTTATACAATATTCACGCTTGGGAATTCATAACCATTTTGTAAATATTTCCACAGGGGTAGTAGAACTGCAAATTTAGCCCGGAAATCTACCCTCAAGCGGATTTCGAGATCTACATCAACCCCAACTTTTCAATGAAGTACCAACCTTCTGTATTTTGAACTTTAACATCGCCATCATTTTGGGACTCATCATGACACAATGAGTCAGTATTCTTGATCTTCAAATTAAATAATTCTTGAATGCTTGACAACTAAATTGATGCTTATTCATTAACTTTATAAAATAGGTGTCTTGAGCATGATGTATGCAGTATAATTGACTCGTCATTCATCAATAACACTTCTAAATAATTGACTGCTGGTTTATCAATAACGCCGCCTAATAATCGACAAGAACTTTACCAATAAAATGCAGGATAATTGGGGCTTCTCCTGAGTAATACAATGGATTATTTCCATAAAGCATGTATCCTCTATTATTGATGAAGTGACAATGGGATTATTAAAAAGCAACACTGTGTAATAAGTCATTTATTTCTCAGTAACATCATAGGCCAACAAAGTCCAACATCACGAGAGCTTGTTGCAAGGATAATTCAATGGGGGAATCCTGATTACATCACTAATGGCCCTGGCTTATTAGCTGATTGCAACTGCACTCTACCCTCCAGCCTCTGCTGTCTCTCCAGCCCAATCCTTTTCTCTCATTTGCTTCTATAGTTGCTGTTACTTTGAACATTTCTCTGAATGGATCATTCTACCCTCCCCTAAGCACTCAACAAATCTATTACCCTGGCCATTATTAATATCACCACCCACACTATAAACAGACTGCATGGTCATGTATATCTCATCGCTGTTTCTGAATGCTTACTGTGCACATATTGGCTGCTGTATTTCCCTGTAAAATGCACTTTATTGACTGCTTTAGGATATCCTGAGATCATGAAAGGTGCTGTATAAAAGCTGTATAAAAGCACAATTCAGACACATTTCGCCATGTCTAACCCTATCACATTCATCACCGGACATTATAATGAATAATTCTTACCTCCTCATGTGCAAGGATGAGCCTGATACAGTTTAAAATGGTGCACAGGGTGAGAATGAATGGGTTCTTTCAGGGGGTAGCAGATGAGTGTGAGAGGTGTGGGCGGGGGCCAGCGAATCACGTGCACATGTTTTGGGGTTGGGAAAAATTGGGAAGATTCTGGGCGGGAGTGTTTGCCGTCTTAGTCAGGATAGTGGAGGAGGAGGTGGACCTGGACCCTTTGGTGGTGATATTTGGGGTCTCAGAGACGCTGGAGCTCATGGACAGGAGGAAGGACGATGTCTTGGCCTTCGCCTCTCTGATTGCACGGCGTCGAATTTTGCTGGAGTGGCGGCGGTCGGCGTCACCATCGGGGGCAGCGGCTTGGCTGGGTGACCTGTACGGCTTCCTGCGATTAGAGAAGATAATGTATGAGTTATGGGGCTCTTCAGTGGGGGTTTGAGGAAAGGTGGGGGATGGTTGTGACCATGTTTGAGGGGCTGTCCATCTTGGGGGAGGGGGGTGAAAAAGAGGAAAAATCTGTACAGACTGTATATTTGTTTCCCGGGGTGATTGTTCACTGTAACCTGTTTTGATGCATGTTTGTCGTAAAATACATTTTTTAAAAAAATAATGAATAATTCTTTCACCTCCTTCAAGCTCCCCTTCCAGTTACATCTTTTTTTTTTAATTCAGAGTACCAATTAAGGGACAATTTAGCATGACCAATTCACCTATCCCGCACATCTTTCTATGTAACTTGATATGTTCAATAAATACAAATGGTTCAGTTTGATTTCTTTGTATTTCTTCCTCCCATTCGCATGCGGCTGGGTTTCCGCAACTGAGCCAGAAAGTAGGGCAATAATTTTCACTGGTAGTGGTGGGATTAAGTCAGCCCCGCCAACCCCTGAAGGCGGATCACAACTGCCCATGGGGACAGGCATGGTCCGAGGTCGAGTGGTTAGAAGGCTCACTTCGATACTCTGGGTTTCAGCCCAGATTTTGTAAAGATGTTAGGCCCTCTAAGCATCATGCCTCAAACCTTCCCACCTCCACACACTCCCTATAACTGTCAATGCCACATCATACTCCCTTGGTGTTATGGAGAGTTGTTTTCAGAACCCCAAAATGTATCATGGAGTTCAACCAACCCCCACCTTTAATGGATTGTTGCTTTTGAAGCACACGGCTTGTTCCCCAGGTGTAGTATTACAATTATGGACACGTGGTTTTTAAAACAAAACAATGTTTATTCCATGAACTCCAATTAACCTTTTAAATAAACATTGGATCTCTTAACACCCCTTACTTCAAAAATAATACAGCACTACCCAATCCTGCAAACTGTTCCTTTACACATCCAAAAGACTTCACCTTCACAAAAACTGTAACACACCAGGTTAAAGTTAATATATATTTTCTGCTGGATGGCAGAGATATATCAGCTTGGTTGACATCAGCTCCAGCACCTTGTTTTTTCTTCATGCAGCTCACAGCCACAAAAACATAGTCACACACAACCTGCTGTTTCAAACTGAAACTAAAACCCAGAACTATCCTCAAAATGGCCGAACTGAGCTCAGCTCCACCCACTCTCTGACATCACTATTTTCTTAAAGGTACATTGCTTAAACATCCATTTCTTAAAGGTATTCTCACATGACACTTAGCCCCAACATACCCCCATGCGAGCTCTATGACACCTAATACCGCCTGTGCCACCTCTGCAGCCAATTACTTCATATCCACCGTGGTCAGACCTCAGGAACCATTTAGAAATGAAAACAACTTCTAACAGTTGAATACAGTTCTCCCTAATGTACACTAGATACAGAAAAAAGCACATTCACAAAATCCATTCAAGGATTTTAGATCCCCTCAAGTGAATATAGAACATAGAACATACAGTGCAGAAAGAGGCCATTCGGCCCATCGGGTCTGCACCGACCCACTTAAGCCCTCACTTCCACCCTATTCCCATAACTCAATAACCCCTCTTAACCTTTTTGGTCACTGAGGCAATTTATCATGGCCAATCCACCTAGCCTGCACGTCTTTGGACGGGTCAATCTGTTATAAAAAGAAATAAACCTCTTTCTTTAGAAATGTTGAACGCCCCTATTGTGACATCTGTGAGGTTTTTGGGCACTGGAAAAACAGCTGCAATGATGATGAAACCTTCTAATGCAATCCTGAAATAAAGACATGTTTGTGTAAATCTGCAACTTTATTTTGCTCTTCTTTTCTGCTTAAAAGACGTGCTGTTAGGTGAATTGGACATTCTGAATTCTCCCTCCGTGTACCCGAACCGGCGCCGGTATGTGGCAACTAGGGGATTTTCGCAGTAACTTCATTGCAGTGTTAATGTAAGCCTACTTGTGACAGTAATAAAGATTATGATTATTAGTTCCTCTGTCAATCAGTGGAGACCACACTGTTGTTAAGTGATTTATATGGGTTTTGTCCTCCACTCCTTGCATTTTAGGGGAGAGATAACCTTGCTATTATTGAGTGATTTTGCTGTAGTTTTGGTCATAATTTCTGTTTGCTGTAGTTTATAGAGACTCTTTTCAAATAGACTCTGTTTGCTGAGTGAGTAGACTTTGTTTGCTGTAAATAGCCTATTTGCTGTGAGTCCTGACGTAAATCATGCCCCACCTCCAACTCATTGGCTGACACAGCATTGGATCAAAAGATCTCATTGCTTTCCAACGCCAGCTGCCTGCTCTTTTTGTCTAGGCCAAAGTTTGGATGGCGAAGGAAACTGAGGTCAGTTGAGGATATCAGATCCGACCCTGAGCTGACGGGTGCAGCAGGCCCTCGGGGCTGCAGTGGAGAGTGTCAACCTGGATTACATGCTCAAAGTCTGAAGTGGGACGCAAAGAAGGTCTTCCCAAGTCAGACCAGAGTGCTACCAGCTGAAACAGGTTAACATCAAGGCGCCCATTGTGTAATCCAAGCATTACTGGAATATAAATTCTTGATTCAAGCATAAAATGCTCACCAATTATCTGCCACTTAATCCCCAGCAACACTAAATATAGTCACTCCACTGCCACATTTTACCTGGAGGCAACAGCACATTTAGATTCTTGAACATTTTATATAAATTGTCTATTTCTGATGCTGATGTTTCTGTATCGAGTTGCTGAATTAAAGATACAACAAGCTGTGCTACAAAAGAATTTCAAATGGACTATTTTTATCCATGATTTATAGAAATCCTGATACAAATGTAATCCATTTCATTCGTGTTTTTAAGCATAACAATGTCTCAGGTATTAATCTTGCTGCACACACATTACATTTCCTACTTTATGATCACATTTCATTGGCTGTGGAGCACTTTTAAATATACTGGGGTTGTGAAAGACTTGATGTAAACGCAAGTTCTTCTTTTGCTCTGGGCAGTTTAAGGAACGCACGGTAAAGACGAGAAGCATCAGCTCCTTTGACTCTGGCTTCTTGTTAATTAAATCCCAGGGTTGGAGGTGGCCAGGTGGATTGACCTCAACCCTCTATCATTACCGAGCGCTAAACATAATTAAAACCGGATCATTACTGTCTTGCTCTCTCTATGGTCCAAAATACGGCATCCCACATACTCTCGGATTCCTCACTATGAAAAAATAGACTTGCATTTCTATAGCACCTTTCACAGCCTGAGGCCACCTCTCCAGCTAATAAAGCTCTTTTTGAAGTGTAGTCGCTGTTGCAACTTAGAAACTGCTCTGTACAGCAAGCAAGCACAAATAGAAATATGATCTTGGTCAGGGAATCTATTTCATGATGTTGGCTGAGGGATAAGCATTGGCCAGGAAGAACTGCCCTGCTCTACTTCAAAATAGTGTCATGGAGATCTTGGACATCCACCTCAGAAAGCAGACGGGATCTCTCTTTAACACTTTATCTAAAAGATGGCACCCACCAACGCTGCTCCTCTGTATCTGTGCTGCACTGAAGCCATCAGCCCAGATCTTATGCTTGGAATTCTGGTGTGGGACTTCAACCCACAGCCTTGTGTGTCAGAGGAGGCTGAGATCCCCACTGAGCCAAAGCTGAAATTGAGATTCTGCACATTTAACTCCTTTGTTTCATTGTACAGATTCCCTCCCCTCTAACAGGCTTCTCTTCCCGCTATGATCTTCAGAGTTTAGAACCCCATTCTTGCTGTCACTTTATCAGTTTCTCCCTTGCTGCCTGTTTTCAAATTTGGAAGGTATCCTGAGCTAAACAATTGACTCTACAATGAGATTCCTAATCAAATAAAAGGTTACAGAATGAAAGACCTTTTAAGACCTTTTAAGATCTCAGGATGTCAAAAAGCACTTTATAGCCAAAGGAGTACATTGAAGTGCAGCCGCTGCTGTAATATAGGTTTAAACATCTGGCGGATGATTGGTATTCATATGTTTAAAGTACTTTTCCTCTTATAACTATTATTGTGAAGGACAGGGGGTAGTTTTGTATTCGAGGAAACCCGAACAAAGGATAGATTGAGGTGACAGTGATGTAGGACTTAAATACACCAAGTGATCCAGCCTTTAGTTTCACAGTGTTGTTTCTGAACTAATTAGCAGTAAATGAATGATTTAACACACACTCTTCCTGCTTATCAGTTGACTGATGTCTCATCAATAATTAGATATCAAACATCAGGCAATGTTGATTTATCGTGAAGGTACTGTCTATTGCACAGGGTCATGTGCCTGCTAAGTGGCTCCTGATACCAGTAATTTATTAAGGTGGCAGCCTTAGTTGGCAGCACTCTCCCCTCTCGGTCTGGCAGTCGCGGGTGCAAAATCTCACTTCAGAGATTTAAGCACATAAGCTGACATGCCCGGTGTAGTACTGAGGAAGTGATTCACTGTCAGAAGTACCACCTGATGTTAAACTGAGGTCCCGTCTGCCCTGTCAGGGAGTCAGAAACAATCCCGTGGCTGCTATTTCAAAGAAAGGCAAGTGAGTTCTCCCCAGTAATCTTCATCCCTCCAACAGCATGACTGAAAGGAATGATCTGTCACGATCACACACGGTGCTTGTGGAAGCTTGCAGAGCACAAATTGGCCGCTGTGTTTCCTGTATTAAAGGACAAGACATTCCCCAGCAATAAAACAGGGAAGGGGAAGAATGGGAGAAAGTCTGATCAGCAGAGAGTCGTGTGACACCAGGATGGTAACCGGCAAACTAAACAGACTTTGGTCTTTTCCTGTCTATCCTTTCCTGTGGTCTCTGATCTGGGGGAGTTTGGTCCACTGGTCCATGACAAGTTATGTTCCCAATGAAGCTCACATCCCTCAGGTAAATGATTAGTCCAGTAGAAGTGTGAACCTTTGTCTGTAAGGTGCATTGGCCGATCTGAAGCCATCTTCTTTTTCATGTGTATGTATCCTGCCTGGCAAAATTATTCCACATATTTATCATTCTGCCTGATGAAGTTATTTCGAGGTGTAAATATAGTTTTTGTTAGCTCCTACCTATAATCTTAAACCCCTCTACCCACGATCGTTAGGCATTTAAGACAAACAACAGTGGATCTAATCTTTAAATGCCTGGGTCAACGAAAGGCTCAATTCACTGATTTACCCTCAAAGGCAAGGTTCATTGCGTGATTAACACTTAAAGCGGTGACAATGTCATGACGACAGTTGTTAGCTTCTGAACTAATTTCACCTACCGTAGTTTGTCTCAGCTTTTTTGTTAAGTGACATTTTATTTGGCATACTGTATGCCACAGTTGCTGGGATGCTCACATGGAGGAGGCAGTAGGGTAGTGGTATTATTGCTGGACTAGTAGTCCAGAGGTCCAGTTCTGGGGACCCAGGTTTGATTCTTGCCATGATGAAATTTGAATTCAATTAAAAGCAAAATCTGAAATTTAAAGTCTGAAGGTGACCATTTTATGACAATTAAACCCCATCTGGTTCACTATCTGCCATTCTTACCTGGTGTGCCCTACATGTGACTCCAGATCCACAGCAATGTGGTTGACTCTTAAATGCCCTCAGGGATGGGTAATAAATGCTGACCCAGCCAGCGACGTCCACATCTCATGAACATTTTTTTTAAAATTTGCATCCTAGGGTGTTCTACCTTTCTTTAAAAAACTTGTATTTGTAGCCTCCTACATCTCGGATTGTCAGCCACGACTCAGTACAGCACTTTTCCTTTTGAAACAGAGGATTAGGGATTTAAGTGCCACCCAGAGGCAGAAGTCCAGGCTGACACTCCAGAGCCATTTGAGGCCTCCAGGATTGGTCTTTCCTTCCGTTTTATGAACTGGCCCAGGCCTGGCCCAGGCAAAGGTTATGCTCAGGATTACGAACCATAGCGAGTGGCAGAACTAGCGAATTTTCAACGCTGATGGCAGACGTAAGAACCTTGCGGGACAAAGACTGCTTCCAGGTAAAGGGTCTTTCGAGAAGAGAACCTGTGTTTTATTTAAGCACCCACGAGGAAGGCAATGGGAAACCATCTCATGTAATCTTTCCCTGGGTCATATTGCTCATTGAAGTTGACAGTGGGAGGCTCTTGTGAGCACTGAGGAAGAAAGGGCAGGAAGTACTGAGGGAGTGCCGCGCTATTGTTGGTTCTGTCTTTCAGGTGAGGTATTAAACTGAGGCACCATCTGTCCTCTTGGGTGCCTGTGAATGATCCCCTGGCACTCTATTGAAGAAAAGCAGAGGAATTATTTCCCAGAGTCCTGGACAATGTTTATCCCTCAAAAACAGATTTATCTGCCCATTGTCACATTATTGCTTTTGGGATTTTACTGTGTGCAGATTGTCACATTTCATACATTACCATAGTAAAGTCACTTCAAAAGTACTTCTTTGGCTGTAAAGAGTTTGCAAATCGTGAAAGGCGCTATATAGATGCAAGTCTTTCATTTTTCACTTCCTTTTTATCCTATACAGAAATTATTATGTGGAAAAGGGCCCTTCAGCCCATACAGTCCCTTTTGGTGGTTATCCTCCACACAAGCAGAAGTTCTAATCTCATGTGCCCACTCAGGTCCCATATCCCTTTCTTCCCCATTTCCCTTGTTCAAAATTTATTTTAAAATGTTTTTAAAATAAATTGAAAGTACTTAATTCATTTTTTTCCCCAAGGCAATGTAGCATGGCCAATCCACCTACACGGCACATCTTTGGGTTGTGGGGGGTGAGGCCCATGCAACACAGGGACCCATTTTCCTTTAACCACCTATCTAACCTAACCCTAAATGTTGACTTGATTGCTGTAACTTCCATCTACTCATTCCACCGTCTCACAACAGGATGTGTGACTGAACAGTTTCTGCTCCTCTCTCCCCTAAATCTGTTATAGTTGGATATATATCTGTATCCCTTAGTTCTGCACTGCATCACATATTGTAAATGCCTTTGAAGGCGTGTGCTGTCAGTGAACTGACAGTGCATTACTTTGTGCAAACTACCATCCAGTGGTTAGCACGTCCTCAGTCAATAGCTGCTCGGATAATAAAATTCCAATCAGGTAGTGCTCGACCTTCTCCGACCCAATACCCCTCTGGAATCTCGGCCACGGCTCCTCTAACTCCAACATCTTTAACATTGCCACTCCCGTGACCCGGCCATTAGTGGCCATGCCTCAGGCTGCCTGGGCCCTTGGTTCTGGAATTTCTCCCTCAACTTCTCCACCTCTCTAACTCTCCTAATTTAAGACCTTCTTTAAAATCTACCTACTTGGCCAAAATGTTTGGTCACCTGTCCAAACTAACACCTCCTTAGTTTGATGTCAATTTATTTCTGATAATGTTCCTGTCAAATGTCCTGAGGGTTTTACTACATTAAAGTCACTTTATAAATGTCAGTTATTTTTGGTACTGTCTCTGTTTCTGTCTCTGACTCTCTTTCTCTGCTCCACCTCCAGTAACCCAGATGATTGTTACCTTCTCTGATCAGCCTTCAATGCGAGTATCAGGCTTTGTGAGAGGTGGGTGAGATCCCATGAGGAGATAATTATACTTATCTAATTCACATTTTGTAATGAGATCTGAGTGAGCATCCCTGCCTATCTCCTGGTGTAGTCAGAGTTTATTTGTCTTCAAAAGCTAAATGGAGCTGTGAATCCATTTGCAGCTTTAATCTGGAATTGGCACTGAGTTCTGGGGCTGCATTTTCTGTTGGGCATCAGGGCCATGAGGGTCATGAGCATGCCCACTAGCACAACCTTCTGGAAGACGGTCTCCTAATTGACCATCTTCATGCTCACCATACTTCCAATGCTTCCAATGTGGTCCATTAGAAAGCATGGAGGCTGGCCACCTCACCAGGATAGGTGGGCACTGCTAAGGCAGGTGGGCGAGCATGGAGGGGGGGGGGGGGGGGGGGGGGGGGGGAGGTGTTGGGGGGGGGGGGGGGGGGCTTCCCAACATGGAGATACCTGAGGATGACTGCTTTGAAGTTATAAAGTAAAGAGGCACAAAGCCAATACAGCCATCAGATTGGAGGGCTCGACTATCCAATGATGGAGATGCAGCCTCTGGCTCTGGTTGTCACCTAGTCTTCCACCGGAAGTTGCCTGGGATGCCATCGGGAGGCTGCCTTGATTGAGCTGGCAGTCTCTGTATAAAATGGGGGGCAGTTTGGACGTTAGTAAAATACCGGTGCTGGCACAACATTGCCCCTAAATGGGGCCTTCATGTCCTCTGGAGGCAAGAATGCGCCAGGGAGCCATAACAACACAGCCCCCCACTATTTTCTTGGCCTCCCCACTTCCAACCCCATCTCCAGGGCGGCAGGAAATCCAGTCCCTGGAGCCCAGCAATTTTGGCTTTGCACCATGACAAACCCTACAGAGTGATCCAATGTGAACTTGCATGATCCAGTTACAGAGGATCAGTTCAGGGATTGAGTGTGAGGAACATTTCACATTCTGGTTTAAATTGAAAAGTCCTCAGAGTCTCTAACACACACAACAGATCTATTTGTGATTCTAAGTTGTGTAGACCTGGATCAGTAGTGATGGAACCATCCAGAGGAACACTGACATGAGTTGCATTAGCCCAGGATCCTGGGACGTTTAATATCAGTTCAGACTGACAACTGTATCTTTGGACATTGTGTTCTGGAAATTATAGTTTAAAGGCACAAACTGTTAGACCACAATATTTAAGTGATCTACTGAGCCGGCATGTGAAGCCGGGAGGAATACTCAAGCCTCCCGGGCTGCTAGCTAATGGGCAATATCGGGTGCACCTCAGGCCCTCACCATGCAGGTCGAGGGATGATTCTCAGTATAACAGACAGTAACCAATCAACTGGCCCAGTTATATACCTTAGGCTGGATTCTCCGTCGGCGATTAGGCGGAGAATTGGTTTCAATGCCAAAATCGCGGTGTGCGCCGATTTGACGCCAAATTGCAATTCTCAGTCGCCTCAACAGCGGCATCAATGCGTTCCAGAACGCACATACAGTAAACACCTCTTGCATATCATTAGCGCGCCTGACCTGGTATATTCTCCGGGGCCTTTGTGATTCTCCGTCTTCAATGGGCCGAATTCCCGACAGCGCGGTTCACTTGGCTTTTAAAAATCGTGAAACTAGCGTTGTGGCTGATAGAACATAGAACATAGAACAGTACAGCACAGAACAGGCCCTTCGGCCCTCGATGTTGTGCCGAGCCATGATCACCCTACTCAAACCCACATATCCACCCTATACCCGTAACCCAACAACCCCCCCCCCCCCCTTAACCTTACATTTATTAGGACACTAAGGGCAATTTATCATGGCCAATCCACCTAACCCGCACATCTTTGGACTGTGGGAGGAAACCGGAGCACCCGGAGGAAACCCACGCACACAGGGGGAGGACGTGCAGACTCCACACAGACAGTGACCCAGCCGGGAACCAAACCTGGGACCCTGGAGCTGTGAAGCATTTATGCTAACCACCATGCTACCCTGCTGGGAGATAAAGGAGGTAGGACACAGAGAGGCGTGACTGTGGGCTGCCGGGCCGAACATTGGCTGGGCTCGCTGGAATGGGGTGGGGGGGGCAGCCATCTTGCTGGGCACCACATTGACCATCCACCTTGGCCCTGGTTCTACAGAGTGACAACGGCCAGATGGGTGCCCCCACCCCCGCCCCTCAGCTCCCATCCCCATGCTCCACCCTCTGCCACACCCCCCACAACCCAACCGGCCTCCACCCATCATGTGGGCATCATGTGGCCCACTCAAGTGGGGAGGGTGGGGAGGCCAGTCCACCCACAACATCTGCCCATCCCGCACCCCCCACCCGCCATGCCCCTCTCTGGCCAGCCCAGACCAGCCCACCCCTCACACCCATCTGACAAAGCACCGAGGCAGGTTGTAAAGCGGCTATGAAGCAAAGGGTGTGGACCATCGCCGTCTGGGACTGCACCACATCACCCATTGATTGCACCAGCAGCTTCTGGGTTTGTATCACGTAAACCAGTGACTGCACCATCTCCCCTTGGGACTGGGCCACCTCCCTCTGTGTCTGTGCCATGTCGGCCAGCGCCTGGGCAATGCCGCCGACGTTCTCAGCCATGGCCTGCTGTGACTGCGCCACGCTCAGAAGCGCTGCTGCGATTTCCAGGCGGCTCTGGCACATGGTTGCCTCTGAGTCGGCAACCCTGTCCTGGGCCTCGGCCTGCACCTGAACAGATTAACCGAGGCTTTGAACATCCTGATCCATAGCCAAAACCCTCACCCGAATGCCTCCACTGCGGACGCCACCCATGCGGTGTTGGACTGGGTAGCACGCATGGCCAGCACAACCTCCTGCTGCTGCACGCGGTTGGACTGACTGTGCTGGATGCTCGCCAACAATCCCTCATGTAGTCCCTGGCTCTGTGAGTGCATCTCCACAATCGATGGGACTGTTCATTCAAGAAGCCCAAACCCCTTCTGGACAGCAGCAAGTTCCTAGGGTCGGTCCGCCCTCCGACCGTCTGCCCCCTCTGGAGTTCCTAACTACACCTGATGTACCAGTCAGCTGAGTGGTACACACCAGAGAGTCTCCCAGGAGTCTCTTCACAAAAGTGTCTCTGGGATGGTGGCGTTGGAGACAGCTGTGACAGGAAATCTGTGTTAACATTGGACTCAGCTCTGGGGTGTCCTGAGTCTCGGGTGGAGGGCTGCCATCCGAGCTGCTCTCCTCGTCACTACTCAGCTCACACGGCGGCTCCAGCTATGGTACTGGCTGGTGGCGGGAGACACCAGATGGACCCACCCCATCATCAGCAGGTCCTGCAAGACACAAGACAAGATGCATAATTAGACCGTGGGCCGGGTGCGGGTGAGGGTGGAGGTGAGGGTGGGGAATGGGGGTGGCGGTAATGGTGGCGGTGGGGGTAGTGTTGGCAGGTGGTGAGGGTGGTGGTGAGGGTGGTGTTGGTGGGGGTTGACACATGCGTCACGAGGAACCGCATCTCAGAGGGGCCTCAATTCCTCACCTGCAGCTGAGCTCCACCTCGGGGATCTCCCTTTATTCGGGACCGCCGTCCAAGGCCCTCTGCTCAGCCACGGTGAGGGGCCGCAGGTCCGGTGCTCCCCCTCCAGTCTTCTCCCACTCCCGGCGGTTATGGGCGGCATTCTCCTGCGCACTATCTGGCAGGCCGGGTCTGTGCCATGTACGGCACAAAAACGAAGGTCGCCGCTGTGCGCGTGCACGGCTACAGACTCGACAATTCTCCGTCCATATCTGCAGGTGACTCGGCTGCTAGCCCCCCACTGGGCTGAGCGTCTGTGCAGGAGTGGCGCCGACGATTTGGTCGTAAAACTAGACACATGCTCCGGACATAGCCCCAAAATCGGAGAATCCAGCCCTCAGTCTCACGAACAGAGAATCCAGCCCTTGTGCCTCTGAATGAAGTTTGTCAACTGTGCAAATTGTCCCCAGCCAATGTGACATTGCAAATTCCTGATAAGACAGTGCAGAAAGGCAAGCCAACTGTTTCTCTCCGCCACTTGCCACTTGCTGAGTTGTTGCCCATGGGTGCATCTCTATACCTTGTGTCTCTGTCTGTTGAATTGACAATAACTCCCCCAAGGTAGCTGAGTGGGTAAATTCATCCAATGTCACCCAAAAACAACTTACATTTAATTAGCACCTTTAATGGTGTTAACATATCCCAAGGCATTTGCAGGAGTGATTATCAGACGCAATTTGACACCGAGCCACACAAGGAGATATTAACACAAACAGACTAAAACTTGGTCAAAGGGGCAGCTTTCAAGGAACATTTTAAAGAATGAGACAGAGGCAAGGAGGAGATTTCAAAGCTTCCGGCTCAGTCAGCCGAAGATACAAACTGTCCACAGTGGAATGATTAAAATCGGGACTATTCAAGAGGCGAAAATTGGAGGAGCAGAGATCTCTCAAAGAGATCCTGAGCGAGCAGTATTAAAGGTTCCAGGTTTCAATCTCAATTTTACACTGTGTTGGCTGATATAAAGAACTTACATTTAGACAGCACCTCTGGCCACCTCAGGACGTCCTCAAAAACGGTAGCACAGTGGTTAGCACTGTTGCTTCACAGCGCCAGGGTCCGGGTTCGATTCCCAGCTTGGGTCACTGTCTCTGCGGAGTCTGCACGTTCTCCCCGTGTCCACGTGAGTTTCCTCCGGGTCCTCCAGTTTCCTCCCACAAGTCCCGAAAGACGTGCTTGTTAAATCAATTGGACATTCTGAATTCCCCCTCGGTATACCCGAACAGGTGCCGGAGTGTGGCGACTAAGGGATTTTAACAGTACCTTCATTGCAGTGTTCATGTAAGCCTCCTTGTGGCACTAATAAAGATTATTATTATTATAAAAGCTTTACAGCCAAGTCCATTTGAACTGTAGTCAGTATTGTCAGGGCCGGCTCAAGGCACCGGCAACTCGGGCAGTCGCCCGGGGCGCCATGTGCTAGGGGGCGTCAGAGACTCGGTCCCGCGCATGCGCAGTTGGGCCGGTGCCAACCAGCGCATGCGCGGTGGCGGCCCTCCCCCAGGGCGGCCCTCCCCCTCGGTCCTCCCCCCGCTCGGTCTGCCCCCCGCCCCCCCCGCCCCCCACTCGGTCCGGTCCCCCTCGGTCCGCCCCCCCCGCCCCTCCCCTCGGTCCACCCCCCCGCGGTCCGCCCCCCGCCCCCCCCCTCAGCCCCGCCCCCCCCCCCTCAGCCCCCCCCTCGGCCCCCCCCTCCGCTCGCCCCCCCCCCTCGGCCCCCCCCCCCCGCCCCCCCCTCGGCCCCGCCCCCCCAGGGCGCCGAAGTTCAGCTTGCCCGGGGCGCCAGCAACCCTTTGGCCGGCGCTGAGTATTGTACCGTGGCAATGGTGGTGGTCAATTTGTACACAGCAAGCTCCTTCAAACAGCAATGACCAGATCCTCTTGTGGGGAGTGTCGGATGAGGGATATAAAATAATGGGCGGAAGGCTGGGGGTTAACTCCCCGGCTCTTCTGCAAAATAATGGCTTGGGGTCCTTTACATCCACACGCAAGGGCCTCCGCCCAACCAATTTGAATTGCCCTTAGTGTTGGGTGGGGTTACTGGGTTATGGGGATAGGGTGGAGGTGTTGACCTTGGGTAGGGTGCTCTTTCCAAGAGCCGGTGCAGACTCGATGAGCCGAATGGCCTGCTTCTGAACTGTAAATTCTATGAAACCCAGCACCTCCAACAGTGCAGCATTCCTTCAGTCCTGCACTGGGAGCATCAGTCCAGATTTTTGCACAGTGGGATTTGAACTCACAATCTTCTGACCGAGAGGCAGGAATTCTATCCACAGCTGAAGGAAAACTGGAACAACAGCAAGCACTGGTCCCTTTCCACTCCCTGACCCGTACAGCCATTCAACAACTGTTGTGAGCCAGGCCAGATGTTGGCCGACCATTCAGCTGCAGGGGGCATCACAGTTGAAGCCCAACCAGCCCCCCCCCCCCCCCCAACCCCACCCCCTTCCACAAGTGGAAACCAGATGTGCCGAAACACAGTAAATACAGACAACACACCGCACAGATATATGCATACCTCGTGGCCTTTATCAGTATGGGATCACAAGCTGTGACTCCAGGGTGGGCAGAAAGTAAAGTGGAGCATCTGGACGACACTTGTGTCTGGCTCCCTGAGCGGCTTCTCCGCATCATCTGTCAGACCGACTAGCCGAAGACCGTCTGGGAATCACTTTCCAGCCCCCCAACCCCCACCCCTTCCACACCCAGACCTACCATCACAATCCGAAACCTGGCAGGTCAGCCAGGTTCATGAGAATCGGAGGCGAGCGGCCTTCTCACCTTCTGCTGAACGCCACCAACAAACTATCTGGGGGAGGGGGGCACTGGGAGAAGCCCTGGTGTAAGATAGCCGGCATCACATTACAGCCAGGCCCGTGTCTGCTACTGTACAAGGAGACAGATCAAACCCAGCAGCCACAGCCAGCGTGCCCGCATTCATCCATCATTTAAAATAGCCAACTTTCGGGCTAAATGTTCAACACAGGATGATTTGGGAAATTCGCATGTTGGAATCTAACGGATATTTTGGGTGGTTTATATATGGAATATCCGGGAAGCTAATTTAATCGATGTGATTAAATCGGGTAATTTATGCATCAAATTGAAGTTGCTCAGGAATGAGTTACAGTCTGCAATCTTACCCAGGAATTTGGGTGTTTTAAAAAATATATATAGAATAACAGATACCCAGCAGTGAATTGCAGGTTGCAAATGAATTGAGGGATTTGGGTGTTTTATGGACAGAATAATTCACTCCTGGGTGTGAGCCACAGGCTGGAATCACAATAGAAGGATTCAGGTCAATTGTCCATGTGAAATAGAGGATACCTGGGAGTGATTTGCAGTTGGCATCTAATTGTGTTCTCTTGTACTTGGGAGTTAATTTTCCAAATGGAAGGTCCCAGTGTGGAGGCCTGCTGGCGAGGACACATGCAGGGCTCCCAGGCCCAGTCCGCATGCTTTCCCAGCATGTGTTCCTGAATAAAGCTCAATGTGAGTGAGTACTGCAAAATCGGAAAAGCAGCGCACTCCAGAATGGGTGTCCCAGGAGTGAGCTCCAGGCTGGATTCTAATTGAGGGGATGGGTGGTTTCTATGTAGAGCAGGGGTGGGCAAACTACGGCCCGCGGGCCGCATGCGGCCCGCCAAAGGTATTTCTGCGGCCCACCAAGTCATTAAAAAAAAAATTTAACATTTTTTTTTTTTTTTAATTTTTTTTAAGGTTAATGGGGGGGGGGGGCTGTTGGGTTACTTACTGGTATAGGGTGGATACGTTGACTTGAGTAGGGTGATCATTGCTCGGCACAACATCGAGGGCCGAAGGGCCTGTTCTGTACTGTACTGTTCTATGTTCTATATGATGCGCCCAGAATCATAACCGGGTGAAGTAATTATTTTACTTAATATACTATGCGGCCCTTTGTGAATTGTGAATTTCTGAATGTGGCCCTTGCACGGAAAAGTTTGCCCACCCCTGATGTAGAGTAATGGGTGCCAGGGGTTCCGGCTGGAATCTAATCTAGGGATTCAGATGGCTTCCATATGGAATAAAATGGACAGTCAGGAGTGAATTGCAAGCTGGAATCTGAACTTGATGGGTTCAGAGATTATTTTTCAAACGTCGACTCATTGCAATGTGTCCCACTCAGAAGCTGAACTGTAAAACCTGGTCACGGTGACAGGTAACAGAATCATATAGATGAACACTAGAAACACCATAGCATACAGGGCAATGGACCAAGTGCTGGAAAACGGGATTAGAATAGATAGTTACTCAATGGCTGGTGCAGACATGATGGGCCGATGGGCCTCTTTCGGTGTTGTAAAACTCTATGACCGTATGACGTTAGGCTATGTTGTGGGCCACATCTAGCATCATCCTTCAATTATTAAAGGGACCTTGCAGCCCAAAATAAACATTTGTTTGCAAAGATCAGACAGAACATAATAATAAATCATTACATTAGACAATTATAATCATAGAAATCATGGAATTTACAGTGCAGAAGGAGGCCATTCAGCCCATCGGATCTGCAGTGGTCCTTGGAAAGAGCACCCCACTTAAGGCCAGGCGTCCTCTCTAACCCGGTAATCCCACCCAACCTTTTGGACACTAAGGGCAATTTATCATGGCCAATCTATCTAACCTGCACATTTTGGACTGTGGGAGGAAACCAGAGCACCCGGAGGAAACCCACGCAGGCACGGGGAGAACGTGCAGACTCCGCACAGCCGGGAATCGAACTTGGGACCTGGAGCTGTGAAGCAACTATGCTAACCACTATGCTGCCATGCTGCCCAATTAGACATTGCAATTTCCCCTGGATTGGACAGGATTTTCCAGTGCAATTCCCCATTTGCAGTGTCGCCTACGCAAACGATTACGGCATTTTAAGTGTAAATTGCAATTAGCGCAACTTGAGTTCATGCAGAAAAGTAATCTACACTCGAAGCATTAACGCTGTTTCTCAGGGCAGTACGGTGGCGCAGTGGTTAGCACTGCTGTCCCACCGCGCCAAGAACCTAAATTCAATCCCGCCCCCGGGTCTGTCCGTGTGGAATTTACACATTCTCCCCGTGTCTGCGTGGGTCTCACCCCCACAACCCAAAGATGTGCAGCGTAGCTGGATTGACCACACTAAATTCCCCCTTAATTGGATAAAATAATTGGCTAATCTAAATTTATATTTAAAAAACACTGGGCTGGATTCTCCGCTTCAGCGGCCAAGTGCCGGCTCAAACGGAAAATCCGCTGGCGTTATACAACAGCAAAATCGGAGCCGAACCCTCACCAATTCCGGGACCGGTAAGGGGCTAGGAGTGGTGCCGGGTGAAACTCCCAGCTCCCAGGCCGAAAGCGGTCGGAAAATGGCCGGATCCCTGACCGAGCATGTGCACGGTGACACTCTGCAATGGGCAGCAAGGTAGCACAGTGGTTAGCACTGTTGCTTCACAGCTCCAGGCTTGGGCCACTGTCAGTATGGAGTCTGCACATTCTCCCATGTCTGCGTGGGTTTCCTCCGGGTGCTCCGGTTTCCTCCCACAGTCCAAAGATGTGCAGGTTAGGTGGATTGGCCATGTTAAATTGCCCTTAGTATCCAAAAAGGGTAGTTGGGGTTGCTGGGTTACGGGGATAGTGTGGAGGTGTGGTCTTAAGCAGGGTGCTCTTTCCAAAGGCTGGTACAGATTTGATGGACCAAATGGCCTCCCTGTGCACTGTAAATTCTATGATTCTAACAAGGCCCTGGCCGTTTGCGGACCCGGCCTTCCACCCGCGATCCCACTGGCCACCCCCACCAGTCACCCCAGCTCTCATGGACGCCCCCACCCCCCCTCCCCAGCGGTACAGATCCTAGCCGAGTGTGGCGGCACTGGACACAGTCAGCAGCCGCCATGCTGGGTCCCGATTGCTGACACCACAAGTGTCCCGCACGGTCGGGAAATCGGTCCATCGGGGACGGAGCATCTGCTGATGCGGGAGGGCCTGCCGATGACATGCCAACTCCGTTGCAACAGCATGTAGCGTGCGACATGAGTACTCCCCTTATGAGGGGGCGGAGCTTGGCTGACTGGCATGAAACTGGCACCGGCCCCGATGTGGCGTCAGAGTGGATTCTCCGCCCGATTGCCGATTACGGAATCGGAGTCGGGCAACGGAGAATCCTGCCCAATGTTCCCCCCTCCACAGGTGCTGGCAGACAGGCCCCCCCCCCCCCCCCCCCCCCCCCGAACATTAATTGCCAGTGGAACTTTCTCCTAATTGCTTTTGTTTGCATATCTTCAAGAAGGGTCCAAACATCAACTGTTGGTTTTGAGGGGGGTACCTGTAAAGGTATTAAAAGCTTTCAGATGATTTTTCTAAGGACTTAACTCTCAATCTAACTGGAAAGTAGATTTGCATATTTAAAAATAATCAGTTTCACTCATTTAAAATCGAGTTACCGGTGGTGGATAAACACTGTGATTTAACATGCTCATTTTTGAGATAAACCCACTTTCAGCTGTACTAATCAAACTTTACCAAGTTAACACCCTTAAGTGTCAAGAATATCGATGGGCGGGGTGGGGGGGGGGGGGGGGGGGGGAGCGAGGAAGGCAAGATTAGGCTATTGAGTTGGATAATCAGCCATGATCTTAATTTATGGTGGAGCAGGCTTGAAGGGCCGAAGTCCCTCCTCCTACTCCTATGTTTATATGAATATCTTTTAAAGAGAAACATTTTTTTAAAATCACATTGGAAAATACTGCTCAAACACACTTATTGATGGCAGATTTGCGTTCACTGATATGCAACATGGGGGAAAGAAAGCTACTTTTCAAAATGGGCGCAATTTACATTCAATTTGTTCAAGAATTGTCGACGACGTCCACAGCGATAAGGCTGCCCTCAAAAGCCTGTTGTACATTTTTCATGGAGACATTGCTTCTTCACAGCACATTCCCTGTGACACAGGCCATATATTGAATTGTGTTCTATTTTGCTCTGTTTTATTTACATGCTTATTCTGACTTTCAGGTGAGACATTAAGCTGAGGCCCCGCCTCTGAAGTGAATGTAAAAGATCCCATGGCACAATTTTGAAAAGGAGCAGGGAAGTTCTCAGCGGTGTCTTGGCCAATATTTATCCTTCAACCAACATCACGAAAAAGCAGATTTTAAAAAAATTAATCTAGAGTACCCAATTCTTTTTTCCAATTAAGGAGCAATTTAGCGTGGCCAATCCACCTACACTGCATATCTTTTTGAGTTGTGGGGGTGGAACCCATGCAAACACGGGGAGAATGTGCAAACTCCGCACGGACAGTGACCCAGAGCCGGGATTGAACCTGGGACCTCGGCACCGTGAAGCAGCAGGGCTAACCCACTGCGCCACCATGCTGCCCACGAAAATGCAGATTCTCTGGTATTGCCACTTTGTGAGAGCTTCCTGTGCCCAAATTAACTGTTGCGTTTCCTGCACTGACTACACTTCATAAAGTGTTGAATTGGCCGGCAAGTGCTTTGAGACACTGAGGCTGTGGTGGGCACTGTGTGAATGCAAGCTCTTTCCTTCGTTTACACACCCAGCAGTGTTGAGAGCAATTTCACTCCCAAGTAATTATTCACCCGCAAAATGCTTTCCAGCGAATCATCTTTTAATTATTCCACTTACATATTCCATATTCCTGGGCTTGAGATGAACCTTCCAGTTCCATTGTCATGATAAGAATTCTAGACGGGAGAGTTCGCAACTCACCAGGAATGTCCAGTAAAACTAATCTCCATTAAACTGCTGCAAGCATCACCTGATTGGAAAATCATTGGCAGATTTTTTTTTTTTAAATGTGCTTTTTAAAAATTCTCTTTGAGCGTCTCTGTTTTCTGGTTATAAAAATAATGGACATGGGGGAAATATCTGTTCGACTGAATTTTGTAAATCATCCTATCACGCGTTTTGCTCGATCTCTAACTGGCTGAGGGAATCTGTGAGGATTGAGTGACCAATTGTTGGAAGAGTATGAGCAGGACGGTTAGAAGTGGGAGGTCATGTGATGAAGTCTCCAGGAAGATACCCAGCCAGAAGTGGCAATCCTAACAGACAGTGACCTTAAATGCAAAGGCTCAGTGAAGCGCACTGTGTGAAGCTATCAGCTCTGTAGTCGCTGTCATTCCCTTTTTCTTATTAAGAAGTACCTTGAGAGATGTGCTAACCTCGTAGGAGCTGCTGCTCCAGTACTGTGATCAAATTAACTTAAATAAGAATGGATTGTACTGGGGAATTGTATATATAGGCAGATCTCAATAATTTAACTGTCCTCATTACCCTTCGACTATACGACTCTACCATCAAAATCATCTTTGTTTTCTTCTAAGGTCTGTGCTGCTTTTAGCAGACGTCTGCTATAATATATTTGGCTGGCATGTGTTAAGTAAAACCTCATTGCCCACCATCAATTCAGAAGCCTACCAAAGGACCAAGACTCCTCCTAGTTCCAGGACACAGCCATTGTTGGAAAGAGCAGGGGAGGGAATTGGTTCAAACAAAGAACACCTTGGGCTTTAACAAACTGAAGAGGAGAGACTTTGAGGGAGGTATGTCTCAAATGAGAACTGAAATTACTCAGAAGTCCAGTCAACATTTGTGGAGCGGAAGGGCAGCACGGTGGCACAGTGGTTAGCATTGCTGCCTACTGCGCTGAGGACCCGGGTTCGAATCCCGGCCCTGGGTCACTGTCCGTGTGGATTTTTCACATTCTCCCCGTGTCTGCATGGGTTTCGCCCCCACAACTCAAAGGTGTGCTGGTTAGGTGAATTGGCCACGCTAAATTGCCCCTTAATTGGAAAAAATAATTGGGTACTCTAAATTAAAAAAAAAAAACATTTGTGGAGCGGAGAGGTAAGTTGACACTTAGATTTGACCATTTCACCCGTAGACAGATTTAAGTATAAATTCTCTTGCTTGTTTCTCACTGTATGGCCTGGATTTCTGCTCCCAACGGAGAATCAGGACATTTACAGGCTCTGCAAACTCAACCCGGGAGAAGTTGGGATTTTTGTTCCAGGATGGTGGGGCTCTTTGGGAATTGGGCTGGGTGACCTTGGAATGAGCACGGAAGCTGCTGGGTGGGGAGGTTAGCAGCCAGGAAGGTGGCCACAGTGCTCTGGCACTGTATTGAAGGTTGTTTAAAAAACACAATAAAACATAAAACAGCACCCCAGCCCTCGCCTCTAAAAACCCCCTCAACTCTTCACACCCACCCCATGCCTCATCCATACCAAGCTATGTCTCTCCTCGCACCCCTCTTAGCCATCATATCTTCCATGCTAACATATGCCCCTCTGCCCATCTCCCAAGGCTCATCATACCTCCATGCCACGTCATGTTCCCTGCCAACCCCCATGACCCTTTATTTTTTAAAATAAATTTAGAATACCCAATTCATTTTTCCAATTAAGGGGCAATTTAGCGTGGCCAATTCACCTAGCCTGCACATCATTTTAGGTTGTGGGGGCGAAACCCACGCAAACACGGGGAGAATGTGCAAACTCCAGATGGACAGTGACCCAGAGCCGGGATCGTGTTACCACTGCGCCACTGTGCTGCCCTCCCATGACCCTTTATAACCCCATACCAATTGTGCCGACCCATTCTCCCATTTACCCGTACAGATTTTATGCCAATTCACCCTCTTTTCATAATGGGCACGCCTCAGGAGCCATGCTAAGATTAAATAATATAAATTTCTAACTGCCTATTGCGGACTTTATTTGAAAAGTCATTCTGATTCATAAAAGCTAACTTATGACATTTGCATTCCTTCAACTACACAATCCCTTATAAGAACAAACATTTCATTTAAGTGCGTAATCCCTTATAAAACAAGTATTGGAATGCATAGTCTCGATTAAAAGAATCTATAACCACTTGGAGCTGTCAATATAACTGAAATTGCAGGCACCCTACTGTGAAGGTTGTTAACTCAGTTTTGCAGCTCTAATCCAGTAATGCCAACCCTCAAGCTTATATCAACAAAGTGAAATAGCGAGCAATGATTTCGTAAAGAAACTTCAGTCAACCTTTTCAAAGATCTGAGGCAGGAGTTTTAAATGCCTCAACAGCTTCACAGATTGCATTGACAGTTAGTTTTGATACTCTTGTCAAGAACCCCACAGAACTCAAACCTGCTTCTATTGGGTCTAATCTGCACACATTGTTTCACACATCTGGGTCACCAAATTTAGATATGAGTGGAGGCAGCTGCAGGTTTATATTGCAACCCACCCCCATTTCAGCCTCCACAAAAATACTAGATGCTATGTTTGAAGACAGGGCGTCCAGTTTTCAGCCTCTTCTGTCATTTTCACAAGTGCAGGCGGGTTCTGCATCATTGTGAAAGTCTAGACAACTGCATTTGAAACATATACTTGCTAGTGTGTAGATGGCACAATCATTTGCCCTCTTGTTTGTGACAATTGGACAAGCACTATTTGGATTGCTCATGGCTGGGAGATTGCTCCACCTGCTCCAACCCGTCATATTATTCCCTCTCTTTAGCTCTGAGGAAGAGTGATACAGACTTGAAATATTAACTCTATTCTCTCTTCACAGATGCTGCCAGAACTGTTGAGTTTGTCCAGCATTTTCTGCTGTTATTTCAGATTTCCAGCATCTGCAGTTTTTTGCTTTTAGGTTCTTTTCCAGTTCGCTTTCTCCTAAGGAAGAAGGACCTGCGTGCTTGTAATGGCCCGGACATGCTGGAGTGTTTACCTTTCTTCCCTCACCCTTCGGCTCAAAATAACTTCACCTGGCAAGTTGCTGAAAGTGCAGGCTGGGCATCATACCCTCATGCCACTTCATGCTCCCTGCTAAACCCGATGCACGGGATTCTCCGATGTCCACGCTGAAATCGTGCTGAGCGCGGAGGCGGAGAATGGGGTCTCATCCCCGCGATGGTTGGGGGCCGTTGAAAAAGGCCCCGCGGCGATTCTCCGTGGTCGACCGGCCGAGTTCCGCCAGCGTGGTTCCAACCTGGTTCCACCCGGCGGGAGCTCGGACTCGCGGCCACGCTGGCTGTCCTGGTGGGTGGGTGGAGGGATCAGACTTCAGAAGTGGGGGTCTCCATGACGGCCAGGCCTGCGAACGGGGGCTACCGATCGGCAGGCAGGCGCTATCCGGGAAGGGCTTATCTTCTTCCGCGCTGGCCCGCTGTGTGGCTCCGCCATGTTGCGCAGGGTCCGGCGTGAAAATGGCCGCCACGCGCATGTGCGGACCCACGGCCAGCCGTCACGCGCATGTGCAGACCCGTGGCCGGAAGTGCAGGGCCCCCCTATCAGCAGCAGGAGCACACCATGGCACTGCTATCCCTCTTGAAATTGGAGAATCACTCCAGACTTTTTGAAGTCATTCCATGCCACCCTCCTGAGGAGGGTGAAAGAAACGAAAGGGAAAATGCTGGGAAATCTCAGCAGGTCTGGCAGCATCTGTAGGGAGAGAAAAGAGCTAACGTTTTGAGTCCGATGACTCTTTGTCAAAGCTGGGTGAAAGAAAGCCAGGAATGACAGAGAAGAAAATCGGATGAATTAGTATCAAATCAGGCGCAGAAAGAAGAAAGGAGAGAAAGAAAGGTTGGATAACGAGGGAAAGGAGAAATACACAGTGAAGGAAAATAAATAAAGGGCAAAATTTTACGGTCCTTTGCGATGAGGGCGAATGAGCAGTTCAGAATTCCATTGACTTCGGCGTGACTGTAAATACCATCGGCGGGAGGGATTGTAAAATTCTGCCCAGAATTTACGATATTGATGTGTTAAAATCTCAAAGAATAAAGACCTACCTGCAGGAATAAGATTACATAAATTGAATTGTTGCCTTTCTGGGCCGGAAAGATTTGGTGGCATTGCAGGGCTGAAGGTGCCCTGATCATAATGTTACATAACTGCAAAGTAGCAGAGTAACTTTCTGTGGTGAATTTACTGGTTAATTGATGCACATAATGCAGCAATCACATGAAACTCAGAGGGAGGTTGAGGACAAGCTGTTGTTGTTTCCATCAGGTTGATAAAGGAGCAGCCCGGTTCACACAGATGTGTGACAATCCACAATTCACAGGGTATCTCTTTTATAGCACAAGTTGCTGGATGTTTTACACACTTGTAATGGTTAGTACCATAAAACTCACCGTTATTTTGCCAAGCAGATTCTTGCCTGGAAAACAAACAAACCTGCAGTCATACTGCCAAAATAAAAACATCCTGTTAGTCAGATTATCTTCTGAAATGTGTGCATGTCTTTATTTTCCCCCAATATAAAGAGTGTGTGTGTGTTTATATTGTGAGAGTTTATATGGGCTGTACTAACATAGTGGGTCAAATCATATACAGGACCTTACTGTGTACAAATTGGCTGCTTCATTTCTTACATTACAATAGTGAGTATTCATCAGAATGGCACATCAGAAAGACTCTTGCTGTGCTCACCCCAGTCCAACACTGGCATCTCCACATCATACACATCAGAAAGTATTTAATTGGCCAAACAGCACTTTGGGATGTCCTGGTGTCATGAAAGGTGCTATATAAATGCAGGTTCTGACTTTCTTTTTCAGTGGTACAACCTTAAACCGAATACTTCAATGCTTCTGTCGTTGGCACAGTTTAAAACATTACCAGCGATTTGACATTGATTGCAATCTGCTGTTTTCGGCCCTCAAGACAGTACTGAAGTATTTCCACATTTCCATAAAGATTTTGTCAAAAGCCAGATTCTGGTAAAGGATGGGGACTCTTATTATATTGAAACCCTTTGTTTTTACACTCTATAGGCAAGCTCAGGATCCCATCTGAATGAACAGATTCTTAAACCTTCTTCAAAATTTGTCTTTGACCTCTTGTGTGCACTCCAGCAGACGGAAGCCTTTTAAACAGTGGCAGTAATCTTTTATATACATTCAAAAATGTATTAACAATTAATGCTGAGGCTCCATTTATAATCACAGGCTCCAATCTGCTTTCTGTAATTAGCCTTTTCCTAATATTTGCCCACAGAACAGATTAATAGCTTCCTCCTGTCCAGCTCTCTCCCCAGAGGGTTGTGCAAAATCATTTTGAAATGGTGCGTTTGATAGTTCTGGAGTTGCCGTACAGCTAATAGAATCAGATTTTAAATTGTACAGCGGACTGCGGAATCCCAGGCTACCTTTGTTTTCCAGAGATTTACACACCTGCTCAGGGTGTGTTGCATTGCCGGGGGTGCTGTCTTTCAGATGACACCTTACACCGACACCCTGGCCAATGTTGATCCCTCAACCAATGCCTGAAAACCAATTGTCTGGTCATTATCTTATTACTGCCATATCTCCTTGGTTATAAGAATGTCTACAATTCAAAGCTACTTCATTGGTTGTAAAGTGCTTTGGGACACCTTGTAGTCGTCAGAATTGTAACTTCAGGCTCCTTTGCTCCTCCGCTTTATTTACACTTATTTTTAAAGGAGTATATTATCACCCATACCCAAATCCAGAACAGTAAGAGATAATGAAGAAAAGACCAAATAAGAGAGAGCAACAGAAATATTAGTCAGTTCACCTTTTTAGAGATTTTTTAATGTCCAAATGTTAACAAGTTCTTCATTCTGATCTGAGATGACCCTTCTTCTCTTTGCTGATTGACTTTGTGGCAGTGCACCTTTGGGCTTCCTCTATGTTTTACCAGCCGCAACCTCGGCAGAATTTCTTCATTTCACATGTTATTGCAGAGTGGGATTCCCTCTCCAGTTAACACTTCGAGGCAGGAGCCATATGAAAACAGCTGGCAGCTGAGAAATATCAATAAGCCTGACCAAACAGGCAAAGCTGACAGACTGAATGGAACCAGGGCCTCCCTGCCCCATCACGGGCAATTGGTCATGGCAAAGAAAGTCAGCGGGATGTGCCTATGGCACAAAAGGCACATAAAATAGACAGCTGGCTGCAGCTAAGAAGCCAGCTCTTGTTTTTGCCTGCTGCTTGTACAGATGCCAACTGTTGTTCCCCCTGCCACGGATAATCTCAGGATCATTGGGAGGAAACTGACTGCACGCTTGCCACACAATCCCAGCTCGATTGACACATGCTTAGTACATGCTTGCTGCATGCTTGACACATGCTTACCACACGCATGCCACATGCAGTGGCAAATCACTCACTTATTTAGAAAAACCCGAAGTGAATAAACTGGGACTTGCCAGGCTGAATAATCCAGATTTGCACTAGAATCTGCTGGTGGGAGATTCATTCCACACATGTATTGTCTTATCACATACCTCCCTGACAAAACTCTGTGTTACATCAGCTTTTAGCAATTACCATCTTTATAAGCGCTTACTGTAACGTTCTGTTAAACCAGGGGTAGTTTCTCTCTCCCCCCCCCCCCCCCCCCCATCCAATTCTTTTCTCCAGCTCCCCTCTCCCTCCTTCTCTTTCACTCTCCCTCTTTCTTTCTCTCTTTCAGTCTGCCCCCAGGGGAAAGATAGAAATGAATTAAAGTACCAGCCAAGTTCATCTGCAGACAGAATAGGGACAGGCAGGGGCTGCGGTGGTGAATAATGAGATCCGGTATCAATGCCTTTGTAGAAGGATTGTGCTGTGATGCTGCCTGATTTAGATCAAATACATTCTGTTCATTTTTATTTTAATTAAAAGGACATTTTTAGCTCCCCAAGTGGGTAAAGGCAATATTCCTCGTTGCTATCCATTGACCTCTGCTGGAAAACATTCGTATGCTCCAGATGGGGACAGGATGTGTGGGGCTAGCTTGTGACGCCTCCCATGGTTAAATAGTCCAACTGCAACATTTCACACTGAGACACCCGGATGCAAATGGGCAGCTGGGCACATTATGCATGTATACATGTACATGTGTGTGCGCATGTGGGAGGTGTGCGTCCGTGCGAGTGGAAGGTGTGTGTGTATGTGAGCATGTTTGCACACATGCATGCATGAATGTGCGTGCACATGCCTGTGTGTTTCTGTGTGTGGCCTTTTGTGCATTCTTGATTTTAATCCCTTCCACTATTGGTACCTGCGTTTGCAGCTGCCTATCCCTCAACTCAGGAGTTCCCTCCCTAAACCTCTCTGCCTCCCCTTCCCAATTTAAAATGCTCCTTAAAACCGAACGCTTCCTCAAAGTTTTTGGTCCTCAATTCTAATGTTTCTGTGTGGCCATGTGAAGGCTTTTATTCACAAAAATGGAAACTATTAAGAATGTTTTATAATTTAAAGGGACTACATGAATGCAAGTTGTTGTTTTGTGTGTACATTTTAGATGTATCAAAGAAATGACAAACGGGTTTCATGCTGTGGAGTTTGAATATTTGAGTCTCTTGTCTTTCTGAATCTCTCTGATTGCATAATTAACTAAAGCATGTAGGTTAGCAATCTAGCAGCTAGGCAATATGTAACGATCCCAGGACATATTAAAGCACCATTACTGTTGTGTTAAGCATTATAAGGCAGGTCGTACATCTCAGTGAAGGTCAGTGCCTTTGAGGGTTGGGGTTGGATGTGAAGAGAAAATTGGGGGGGGGGGAAATAAAATTGAGTGGGTTTGCAAAATAATTGCTGAGCGTCATTTCAACATGTTCACAATATGTCCAGGCCACAATGTACCTGATTTCATCCTTAATCTGAAGTGAATTTATGATACAGCCACTAATAGGCTAATTGTTCATGAACTGCCTGCTGATGCCTCTGGGCTTCTGGTCAAAATCTCACGTTCCAGAACTTGATCTGCAAAGGGGATAAAACCTGGTTTCAGGCAGCATGGTGGCACAGTGGTTAGCATGTTGCCTTAAGGTGCTGAGGACCCAAATTTGATCCGGCCCCAGGTCACTGTCTGTGTGGAGTTTGCACATTCTCCCTGTGTCTGCGTGGGTCACACCCCCCAACACAATGATGTGCAGGGTAGGTGATTGGCCACGCTAAATTGCCCCTTATTTGGAAACATTTTTTAAAACCTGGGGTGCGTTTCTCCAAAATGGAGACAAAGTACCGACGCCGGTGTGAAAACAGGAGTGTTTCACTCCGGCGTCGGAGCCCGCTCCCAGCCCCCTATTCTCCCGCCCCTGGGGGGGCTAGGAGCGGCGTCGCGTATTTTACGCGCGCTGGGCTTGGCGCTGGCAGGAACCTGCCATCTGGGCCGGAGAATCGCCGCTCGCCTTTTGCAAATGGTGAGCGGCGAATCTCCGGGCGGCCAGCCGTGATTCTCACCGCGCTGATTTGGGAGGGGGTGGGAGAATCGCGTTCGGGTGCCGGGGCGGCGTGGCGGGTCCCGTGCGGCGCCCCGGCGATTCTCCCACCCAGCGTGGGGTGGGGGGAGAATTCCGCCCCTGGTTTCAAACACAGTGCCTTATTTCAGATTGGCTCCCCACAATTCCCCAAACTTGAGTTCCTAATCCAGAACATGCTATAGTGGCAGATATATACAAACCAGATAGTGGCAGAATGGGTACAGAGAGATGCAGTGTTTGACAGGGACTGAATGGGTACAGAGTGATGCAGTGTTTTACAGGGACAGAATGGGTACAGAGAGATGCAGTGTTTGACAGGGACAGAATGGGTACAGAGTGATGCAGTGTTTGACAGGGACAGAATGGGTACAGAGAGATGCAGTGTTTGACAGGGACAGAATGGATACAGAGAGATGCAGTGTTTGACAGGGACAGAATGGATACAGAGAGATGCAGTGTTGACAGGGACAGAATGGGTACAGAGAGATGCAGTGTTTGACAGGGACAGAATGGGTACAGAGAGATGCAGTGTTTGACAGGGACAGAATGGGTACAGAGTGATGCAGTGTTTGACAGGGACTGAATGGGTACAGAGAGATGCAGTGTTTGACAGGGACTGAATGGGTACAGAGAGATGCAGTGTTTGACAGGGACTGAATGGGTACAGAGAGATGCAGTGTTTGACAGGGACAGAATGGCTACAGAGGGATGCAGTGTTTTACAGGGACAGAATGGGTACAGAGAGATGCAGTGTTTGACAGGGACAGAATGGGTACAGAGAGATGCAGTGTTTGACACAGACAGAATGGATACAGAGAGATGCAGTGTTTGACAGGGACAGAATGGGTACAGAGAGATGCAGTGTTTGACAGGGACAGAATGGGTACAGAGAGATGCAGTGTTTGACAGGGACAGAATGGGTACAGAGAGATGCAGTGTTTGACAGGGACAGAATGGGTACAGAGTGATGCAGTGTTTGACAGGGACAGAATGGGTACAGAGTGATGCAGTTTTTGACAGGGACAGAATGGGTACAGAGAGATGCAGTGTTTGACAGGGACTGAATGGGTACAGAGAGATGCAGTGTTTGACACAGACAGAATGGATACAGAGAGATGCAGTGTTTGACAGGGACAGAATGGATACAGAGAGATGCAGTGTTTGACAGGGACAGAATGGGTACAGAGAGATGCAGTGTTTTACAGGGACAGAAGATGCTGTCACTTTACAGCTCCCTCATCCTGGTTTCAGCCTGCGGCTGAAGGACATGGGTAAAAAGTTGTCCACTCTCTTTGTCGATCAAGAGCATTGCAGACTCCACAGTGAAACAGAAGGAGAGCAATGGCTGGTGGAAAACGGTCTCCATTTTGGAGAATCACCCCACAAACTCTAGCTATAGCCTTTGAGCTTCACACTCTTCCTCCATTTTGCATCTTTACTGTATTCATGTTGACATTCATCAGAGCATCTACATTCTATCTTATCACCACAAATGAAAGTCTTCTGTTACATGGGAACAGGATTAGGCCATTCAGCCCCTCGAGCCTGAACCGCCATTCAATGAGATCATGGCTGATCTGTGACCTAACTCCATGTACCTGCCTTTGGCCCATATGCCTTAATATCTTTGCTGAACAAAAATCTATCAACCTCAGATTGAAAATTAACAACTGATTTAGCTTCAACTGCTGTTAGTGGGAGAGAGTTCCAAACCGCTACCTCCCTTTGAGTGAAAAAGTTCTTCCCAACATCTCTCCTGAATGGTTTATCCCTCATTTTTAGGGGCTGTTTAGCTCAGGGCTAAATTGCTGGCTTTGAAAGCAGACCAAGCAGGCCAGCAGCACGGTTCAATTCCCGTAACAGCCTCCCCGAACAGGCGCCGGAATGTGGCGACTAGGGGCTTTTCACAGTAACTTCATTGAAGCTTACTTGTGACAATAAGCGATTTTCATTTTCATTTAGACGATCCCCCCTAGTTTTAGAATGGCCAACCAGTGGAAATTGTTTATATTTATCCACCCTATCTTTCCCTGTTAATATCTTGAATACTTTAATCAGATCACGCATTAACCTTCTACATTTTAGTGAAAACAGGTCTAAATTGAGTAATGTCTCCTCGTAACTCAACACCTGGAATCCAGGTATCATTTTTGTTGCACTTCCTCCAAGCTAAAACATCCTTCCTAAGGTGTGGTGCCCAGAAATGCTAACTACTCCAAGTGGGGTCTAACCAGGGTTTTGTAAAGCTGCAGCATAACCCCTTTGTCTTTATATTCCAATCCTCTAGATATAAAGGCTGGCATTCCATTAGCCTTTTTGATTATTTTCTACACTTGTTCCTTGCATTTTAAGGGCCTATGCACCTGAACCCCCAAGTCTCTTTGAACATTCACTGTACTTAACCTCTTTCCATTCAGATGGCCACCTGCAAAGGACCATGGGAATTATGGCCAACCCAGGACTCAGACAGACTCAGAGCTTGTGTGTATTTGCAACCCAGATAGCTAGACGCGATCGAAACCCCCACTCGTTTGCATTCTAATGGCCCATTTCCCCAGAACAAAAAGAACTGTACTCAGGTAACCAATACAGATACCGACTAATCGGCGCCATTCCCTTTACTCAGGGAGCCCAAACAGCCAAGGTCAATGACCGCTAAAGACACACCCAGCCATCAAGGCACCCGCCCCTTTATTGGCCAAAATCGAAGGCAGTGATCAAAGCCTGTTGAATTATTGGGTCCAAGTTAAGGACCGCCTCAGAAATCCCTGAGGGATAAGAAGAGACTCAGCCATGTGCTCGGTCTCTCCTGGATCCGGCCTATGCCAACCCAAGTGCAGCATAACGACCAGACAGACAAGTTCAAGACCAACGATCGCTACCAGACGGATGAGTCCAGCAGAACCAGAGCCACCTCTTCCACCCAGCCAGGCAAGATCTGGACAAAGACCTTGTCCATCTGCATAGTGCCGGTTGCCCTGAAGTTAAGTATAGGTTATTGTAGTTGTTCGGTTAACTTGTAGTGTTTTGTGTTGCATGTCGAAGTAATCCTTGTGTGTAAATAAACCATCTTTGAACTTGAACTGACTAACTGGTTGTGTGATCCTTTGATCGATATCTGGTAAAGCCTTGTGGTGGTATCTTTTGATACCTGCCGACTCTAAAGAGCATCATTATTAAAAAGTGCAACATGGACCAAAATGGATAACCTCACACTTGCTTCCATTTAATTCCATCTGCCACAATTTTGCCCATTCACCTAGTCTGTCAATACCTCCTTGCAATTTTCTGCTATCATCTAGAGTGTCGACAATGCCACCTGACTTTGTATCTTCAACAAATTTAGATATATGACTTTCTATGCCATCATCCAAATTATTAATGAATAGTCTGAATAATTGAGGCCCACACAAATCCCTGTGGTAAACCACTAGTCACATCCTGTCAGTTAGAGTACTTGCCCATTATCCCCATTCTCTGTCGCCTGCCAGCCAACCAGTTCCCTAACCATGTCAATAATTTGCCCTCAACTCTGTTGACGTGCACCTTAGTTAACAGTCTCTTGTGTGGGACTTTATCAAATGCCTTTTGGAAGTTTATATAAATAGCATCAATAGACATTCCCCTGTCCACTATCTTCGTCGCCTCTTCAAAAAATTAAGATTAGTTAGGCAAGACCTTCCCTTCACAAATCCAGTCTGGCTCTCCCAGATCGACCAACATTTTTCGAAGTGTTTAGTTACCCTATCGCTAATTATAGACTCCAGCAATTTCCCCACCACAGAAATTGTGGTAGGGAATTTCTATTATCACTGACAATATCTAATCTTCAGCTTTTAGTGGGCCTCCATTGTTCTTGACCACCCACTTTCCCTTTAAATAACTAGAACATTTCTTCTTATTGATTTGGATGTCCCTTGCAAGTTTCCTTTCATAATCACTTTCAGTAGCTATTATAAGCTGCTTTGTAACCCTCTGCTAGTCTTTGTATCAATCCCATATGTCCGAATCTGTGCTGTGTTTTGCATTTCTGTAAGCCCTTTTAGTTTTATGCTGTCCCTAACCTCTTTAGTTGTCCATGACTGTGTTTTTTTATTGAAGTGGAGCTTCTCCCTCTCAGAGGTGTACTCTCTCTGTATCTTGTTAAATGTTTCTTTAAATATTCCCAACTGATCTTCAGCCGTTTGACTCATTAACAGATCTTCCCTGTTTACCAAGGACAGTCTCTGTCCCCGTTAAAGTCAGCCTTACCCAAGACTAAAATTCTCATGTCTGAGGGCGGCGCAGTGGTTAGCATTGCTGCTTACAGCGCTGGAGGACCCGGGTTTGATTCCAGCCCTGGGTCATTGTCCGTGTGGAGTATGCACATTCTCCCCGTGTCAGCGTGGGTTACACCCCAACAACCTAAAGCTGTGCAGGTTAGGTGGATTGGCCACGCTAAATTGCCCCTTAATTGGAAAACAAAAAATTGGGTATCTAACTTTCATTTAAACTAAATAAATAAAATTCTAGTGTCTGAAACGTGCTTTTCACTTTCAAACGTTACACTGAATTCGATCATGTTGTGATCACTCTTTGATAAATGTTCTTTCACAGTTAGGCTGATAATTAAATTGGGTTCATTACTCATATTTAAACCTAACTTTGTCTGTCTGCTCGTTGCATCTAGAACATATTGCTGCAGAAAACTATCCAAGACACATTCGAGAAATACACTACCTTTCTGACAGGTGCTTGTCTGCCTCTCACAATTTATGTGTAAAATCCCCCATTAATACTACTCTACTTTTGCTACGCACTTGCCTAATGTCTGCCTTTATACATTCTAGCACCTCAGAACTGTTACCAGGGGGTCAATACACAACACACATTACAGTTGTCGATCCTTTTTCCTCCTCAGTTCCACCCATATGGTCTCCACTGGATGCTTTCCCCTCATTATATCCTCCCTCATCATTGAGGTGATAGTATTTCTCATCTGTAAGGCTACTCCACCCCTTCTGCCATCTTCACTGTCCCTCCTGTAAACTTAATAACCAGGTATATTTAGTTCCAAGTCCCAACCTGCAGACACTATTACCTGCTCTGTAATAGCTACTACATCATCATCTTCAATTTGAATTTGCGCCTGCAGCTCATCGAGTTTGTTCCTTGCACTCCGTACATTAGTATATAGAATTCTTACTTGGGCTGTACCCCCTAACCTGTCCTTCAACACTGATGTGCTTTTCCCTTGTTTATTATTTTTCTCTTCTGGTTTTACCAGTATACTTCTTGTAGTTTTGCCATTAGCTGCAGTTCCTGTTGTTGGGTTCCTGACTATTTCTTTACCCTCTGCCGTGCTACTTGTTTTTGGAACTGTATTGATTTCCCTTGAGGCATCCCCCCCCCCCCCCCCCCCCCCCCCATTTGCTATATTAAAGTCCTTATGACCACCCTATTTATCCTTTCTGCTGGGACACTGGTCCCACATCAGTTCAGGCAGAGACCATCCCAATGATACAGTTCCCTCCTGTCCCAATACTGATGCCAATGCCCCATAAAATATAACCCCTCTTTTCAGCATCACTCCTGTTGCCACATGTTTACTTCACTAATTTTCTCATCCTTGTAGAATATAGAACATACAGTGCACCTACAGTGACCTTATCCCCATAACCCAGTAACCACTCCTAGCATTTTTGGTCACTTAGGGCAATTTATCATGGCCAATCCACCTAACCTGCACATCTTTGGACTGTGGGAGGAAATCGGAGCACCCGGAGGAAACCCACGCAGACACGGGGAGAACGTGCAGACTTCACACAGACAGTGACCTAGCAGGGAATCGAACCTGGGACCCTGGCGCTGTGAAGCCACAGTGCTATCCACTTGTGCTACCGTGCTGCCCATTATTATGCTAATTTGCATGTGGCTCGGGTAATAATTCAGAGATTATAACCCTTGAAGACATGTTCTTTAATTTTGTTCCTAGTTCCTTAACCCTAACCCTAAACAGGTCCTCTTTCCTTATCTTGCCTGTATTGTTTGTCGCAACGTGGACCACAGCAACTAGATCCTCCCCCTCCCACTCCAATATCCTTTCAAGCTGGTTAGAAATGTCCCTCACCCTGGTTCCGGGTAGGCAACATACCATGCGGGACTCCCTGTCCTGCCTTCATAAGATGCTATCATTTCTCTGAATTATTGAATCCCTTACCACTATGTTGGAACCAACAATTCTACGGACACGTGCTTGTAGGATTAGAATAGCGGTTTTAATATACTCACAACAGAGCCAGCCGGTTAGCCATTGAACTTTCGGTGAACTGGCCGGCTGACCATGTGGCACTGATCTTTATACAGCAGCTCCAGGGGGAGGAGTCCTGGGCGGAACCAAGGGAGGAGCCCAGTACAATTCTCAAGCATTCCCAGAGCTACTCCCCCCTAGTGGTCAGGTAGTGCAACTGCATTTACAATATAGGCACATGTATATACAGATTATAATCCGGTGTGAATCACATTCACCACACACTACAACTTGTATTTTGCTCCCCCTGCTTGAAAGGCCTCCTGTAAAACGGTGCAGTGGTTGTGGTCAGCTAGCTCATCCTTCCTACACTCCTTTTCCTCATCCACCCAGGGAGCAAGTACCTAGTACCTGTTGGACACGGTCGAGAGCTGAGGCTCCGCCATTTCTGAATTTAGGAGGCCTCTTCCTGCCTCACCTGCTATCCCTGACCACTGGTTGAATTTGAGGTACTTAATCTATAGGGTGTGACCTGAAACCAAATGTCCAGGTAACTCTCTCCCTCCTGGATTTGTGCGCAGCGTCCGAAGCTCAGACTCCAGCTCATTAAATCGAAGGTCATCGAGCTGCAAACACTTGCTGCAGATGTGGTCATTGCAGCTCGCAATGGGATCTGCCCATTGTTCATTCAACCCAAGCTGGTAGTCAATAGCTCTTTTTTTGGATAGGCGCAGAATCTATGATCCAAGTAGGCAGGGACACACTAATTGAAAGCATAGGCCTCTGAAATGTCCTGTCCCTAACCAATGATCTTCTCGGGTGTGAGTGTGGGATTGCCAAATCTATTCTCAGTTCATTTTCTTCTCTCATCATTTTTAGCGATGATGTCATCCTAGCCAATGGTCCTTGGCTGTTCATCAAGGTTTCAATTTTTTTTAAATTCTGAGTTTTGCCACCTAGATTGAAGGCAGCAAATATTGAATTTAACCAAAATGTCAGACATAGAAATATCAGTGCATCGGAACAGAGGAGGTCATTTAGACCCTTGAAGCTGTACCGCTTAATGAGATCATGGTTGACCTGCGACTAGCATTCCATTAACCCCTTTCATTATTTTCTGTATCTGTTCATGATATTTTAATGATCTATATGATTGTGCCTGAAATCTCAAGTCTCATTGGACTTCCACTTGCTAGCTTTTCACCATTTAAAAAGTGCCCTGTTCCAGCCTCTTTAAATCCAAATTAAATGACCGCACATTTGTCTAAATTGAAATCCATTTTTCATGGTTTTGCCCCTTCGCTGCCTATCATATTATTCAAGTTGTTAATAAATATGGGGCAGTTTAGTTCAGCTGGCTGGACAGCTGGGGCGGGATTCTCCCAGCCCCGCGCCAGGCCGGAGAATCGCTGCAACCACGCCATGCCGTCCTGATGCTGGCACGCGATTCTCTGAGTTGCGGAGAATCGGTGCCATTTACGCCGGCGCGTTTGGCGTAGCGCCAGTCCAGGGCCACTGTATGCGGCCGGGCCGCCAATTCTCCGGCCCGGATGGGCCGAGCGGCCATGCGGAAAAAGCAGAGTCCTGTCGGCACCGTCCACATTTGGTTGCTGCCAGCGGGAACTCTGCGCAAAGGGTCGGGGGTCGGCCTGTGGGTGGGGGGAGGGGGGCTCCGTCCCCGGGGGAGCCTCCGATGGGGTCTGGCCCGCGATCAGGGCTCAACGATCGGCGGGCCGGCCTCTCCCCCCCCCCCCCCGGGGCCTACTTTGTTGTGCTTCTGGCCCCAGAACCCCCGCGCCATGTTACGTCGGGGCCTGAGCATTCTGTGAGTCTACCGCGCATGCGCGGGTTGGCGCCGCCCCCAGTCCGCACCAGGATATAAGGCTGGAGCGGCGTGAACCGTTCCAGCGCCGTGCTGGCCCCCGTGGGGGCCAGAATCGCTACTGCCCGTGCCCGTTTCGCGCCCGTTTTGCACCAGCATGAAATGCGATGGCGTACACGACGGCATGGACACTTAGTCCTGCGATCGGTGAATCGCGCCCCTGGTTTGTGATGCAGAGCAAGGCCAACAGTGCGGGTTCAATCCCTGCACTGGCTGAGGTGATTCACAGAGACCCACCTTTCAACTTTGCCCCTTCTTTGAGGTGTGGTGATCCTTGTATTGTCAGTGGACTAGAAAGCCACAGACTTCGAGTAATGCTCTTGGCACCCAGGTTCAATTCCCGCCACTGCAGAATTCAATAAAAATTTGGAATGAAAAGTACAATGATGACCATAAAACCATTGTCAATTGTTGTAATAACCTATCTGGTTCACTAATGTCCTGAGAGAAGGAAATCTGCCATCTGACTTACAGATCCACAGCAATCTGGTTGACTCATCCCATGACATGAATGAATTAACAAAAAGAAACCAAGGGCCAGATCCAAACAGGGCTACGGTGAAAAATGTTGGGAGTGTTACGACCCCCTACAGAGACAGAGGTATATAACATCCGCTTCTCCTCCTACACGCCTGAGCTACTCAGGTAACTAGCGGGTGGAGCTCCCTCCGAATTGGAGGAGCTCCCCACAGAATATAAACTCCAACCTGGAAGCAGTTCGGGGAAGAAGACCCTGGGAGCGGAATGTAGAATAAAGTGAGTGGTACCCTGTCAGCCTGGCCTCTCGTGGAGTCTTTAACTCCGTCTACAACACTGGCGACGAGGATCAAGTGGAGCTGCCGTAAGCGGCAAGTGCTGCGACCTCGGATTGTTTTTCAACCACCTCAGGAGGCCACTCTCCAGCCGGCAGGCATGGCATACATAGATAAACCCGAGCCTTTTGATGCCTATCTGGACGGATTGTACTCAGTACGAACGCCATTACCAGTCATGTGCGACAGAACGTCACCTTACTGACCTCCATTGGCGGGCCAACTTATGCACTAATCAGGAAGTTGACTTACCCGGACAAGCGTGACAGGTTGCCGTTCGCCAATCTGATCGACCGGGTGGGTCGTCACCTAAATCCACACTCCCCAATTATTGTCCAATGGTACCATTTCCATATCGCTTCGCAGACGCCGGCGAAGCCCACTGGGAATACGCGGTGTGTTTACGGGGACTCACTGCCCCCTGCGAGTTTGGAGCCGCCCTGGCTGAATCGTTGCGGAACCGTTTTATTTGCAGACTTCGGGTCAGGGAGACGTAGTGGAAGCTGTTAATGGAGACCCCCCCTAACCCTTGACAAGGCCGTCTACATAGCGCTCGTTCAGGAAAGAGCTGACCACGGCTACAGGAACTACAGGCCTTGAGGTCCTGAACATTGGGTGTCACTGAGACCATCGGCCGATGACTACCGGGAGTGAGGTGACGGGAAATTCCCAGTTCGGAAGCCACCACAGGTCCCGCGAACCCCTGCTGCGACTTGCCCTGGAGCGGCTGTGGAGCTTCCCCCGACTCAGTGTTCCCGGATGGCAGGCGCCAGTATTGAGCGGGAAACCGAGGCCAGGAACGAGGCTCCGGAAAATCGCGTGAGGGCGCCGTCACCCGGCAATGCACAAGTTGCCATTTCCCCCAAGAGGCTGTACTAATTTCCTGGAGGACTTTGACGCTGAGGAGCCAATCCTACCGCTGCTCTGTGTGACTGGCCCCAGAACGGCACCTATTCGGATGTCACTGCTGTCAAACGGACACCCCACCGATTGGAATTGGGCCCGGGGCGGCAGTTTTGGTCGTCAGTCTAAGCACGTACGCTGCCATCCGGACAGGCCTTCAACCGCTAGAGCTTCGCAACACAGGGGCCCGACTGGCCACGTATAGCGGGGAGCCCTTAGAAATAGAGGGCACTGCCCATGTGCCCGTGGCATATGGAGACCAGTTTGTGCACCTACCATTGGTGGTAGTCCGAGGCAACGGGCCCAGCCTATTGGGGCGCGATCGGCTGCGTCACCTTCATTTGGATTGGCAACGTGTGCGCCAGGTGTACCCCCGTGGATCAGATAGAGTACTGTCCAAGTTCCCTTCGGTTTTCACTGAAGGCCTCGGGACCATTAAAGGAGCCACGGGGCCACAATAAATGTGGAGGGAAATGCCCAGCCCCAGTATTTGCACGCCTGTCCTGTGCCGTACACACTTCGTGCCAAGGTAGACCAGGAATTGGACCATTTGGAGCAGCTGGAGATCATTTGTCTTGCGCACTATGCCAATTGGGCCGCGCCCGTGTTGAAGCCGGATGAGTCAGCTCAGCTCTGTGGGGACTATAAAATGACCATGAACCAGATAGCTGACCTTCACCATTATCCGATCCCTTGGATCGAGGATCTCTACGCCCGACTCAGCGGCAGAGAAACCTTCAGCAAGCTTCACATGAACCATGCATACTTGCAGTTAGTGCTCGAGCCACATTCCCGGAAATATGTGACAATCAATACCCATCGGGGATTGTACGACTATACGCGGTTGCCTTTCCGAGTCTCCTCAGCTTGAGCGATATTCCAGAGCGTTATGGAGAGTACCTTGTGAGGGTTGCCAAGGGTGGCCGTCTACCTGGACGATGTTCTTATCACCGGGACCTCACATCCGGAACACGTGGAGAACCTAACCAAGGTCCTCGAGCGGTTTGCTCAGACCGGTGATCCACCTCCAGAGAGAAGTGCAATTTCCACGAGCCTTATGACCAAATGGAACTCTGCTCTTTCCTCGGCCTGGTGAATTATTACGGGAAGTTCATACCCAGGATGGCCAGGCTGCTCAGTCTGTTCCACCAACTACTGAAGAAGGGACAGAAGTGGAACTGGGGACCTCCGCACCAGAAGGTGGTTCACAAGGTGAAGCAGCGGCTCTGGTCAGAGGAATTGCTTACCCATTTCGTCCCAGACAAGCTCTGGCTCCTCACATGCGACACTCGCCATACGGCGTTGGGGCGGTCCTGGCGCACCATTTGCACGACGGTTCGGAGCGACCATAGCTTTTCCATCCTTCACCTGAGGAGTTGTGCTCTGAAAGCAAGTGATTCGAAGCAAACCTGTGGACTTTAACCTGGTGTTGTAAGACTTCTTACTGTGCTCACCCCAGTCCAATGCTGGCATCTCCACATCAAGATTCTATAGACTCTAGAACAGTTCCTACAGATTGGAGTGTAGCTAATGTAACCCACTTTTTAAAAAGGGAGGTAGAGAGAAAACAGGGAATTATTTTTTTTTTTTTTTTTTTAAATAATTTTTATTGAAAAGATTTTTTACATGAAAATATTTACCCCACCTAACCATAGACTATTACAAAATATTCCCTCTTAACAAATATCCCCCCCCCCCGCCCGAACCCCCGCGCGCGCTGTCCCTCCCCCCCTCTCCCCCCCCAAAAACAAACAAAGCAACAATTAACATCAAACAAGAACTGCGAACAAATTTGCCCGCATTACAGCCTTAAATAACCCACCACCCCCGTTGTTGCCACCCCCCCCTCCCCCCCCCCCCCCCGGGTTGCTGCTGCTGCGACCTCTGCACCCTATCTTTGAGCCAAAAAGTCGAGGAAAGGCTGCCACCGCCTGAAGAACCCTTGTACCGACCCTCTCAGGGCGAATTTGACCCTTTCCAACTGGATAAAGCTTGCCATGTCATTAATCCAAGTTTCCACGCTTGGAGGCCTCGCGTCCTTCCACTGTATCAGTATCCTTCTTCGCGCCACTAGGGACGCAAAGGCCAGTACTCCGGCCTCTCTCGCCTCCTGTACCCCCGGCTCCACCCCAACCCCAAAGATCGCTAGTCCCCATCCTGGTTTGACCCTGGATCCCACCACCCTCGACACCGTCCTTGCCACCCCCTTCCAGAACTCCTCCAGTGCCGGACATGCCCAAAACATATGGACATGGTTCGCTGGACTTCCCGAACATCTGACACATCTGTCCTCACCCCCAAAGAACCGACTCATCCTTGTCCCCGTCATATGGGCTCTATGTAGCACCTTAAATTGAATGAGGCTAAGCCTCGCACACGAGGAGGAAGAATTAACCCTCTCCAGGGCATCAGCCCATGTCCCATCCTCTATCTGCTCTCCCAGCTCCCCCTCCCACTTGGCTTTCAGCTCCTCTACTGATGCCTCCTCAGCCTCCTGCATTACCTTGTATATGTCCGATATCCTCCCCCCTCAGACCCAGACCCCCGAGAGCACCCTATCGCTCGCCCCCCTGCTGGGGAGCAAAGGAAACCCTTCCACCTGGCGTCTAGCAAATGCCTTCACCTGCAAATGTCTAAACACGTTTCCCGGGGGGAGCCCGAATTTCTCCTCCAGCTCTCTCAGGCTCGCAAACCTCCCATCTACAAACAGATCCTTCAGCTGCCTGATGCCCACCCTGTGCCAGCTCTGGAATCCCCCGTCCATGTTCCCCGGGATGAATCTATGGTTCCCTCTTAACGGTGCCTCCATCAGACCTCCCACTTCCCCCCTGTGTCGCCTCCACTGCCCCCAGATCTTGAGGGTGGCCGCCACCACCGGGCTCGTGGTGTACCTCGTGGGAGGGAGCGGCCATGGCGCCGTTACTAGGGCCCCCAGGCTTATGTTGCCACAGGACGCCCTCTCCATTCGTTTCCAAGCTGCCCCCTCCCCTTCCATCATCCACTTGCGCACCATCGATACATTAGCCGCCCAGTAATACCCCGAAAGGTTGGGTAATGCCAGCCCTCCACTCTCCCTACTCCGCTCCAAGAAGACCCTCCTCACCCTTGGGGTGCCGTGCGCCCACACGTAGCTCATGATGCTGCTCGTCACCTTTTTGAAGAAGGCCCTAGGGAGGAAGATGGGCAAGCACTGAAATAAAAACAAAAACCTCGGGAGGACCGTCATTTTAACGGACTGCACTCTGCCCGCCAGCGACAGCGGCACCATGTCCCACCTTTTAAATTCCTCCTCCATCTGTTCCACCAGCCTGGAGAAGTTCAACTTGTGGAGAGTCCCCCAGTTCCTTGCCACCTGCACCCCTAAATATCTAAAACTCTTTCCTGCTCTCTTCAACGGGAGTCTCCCGATTCCCTCTTCCTGGTCCCCTGGGTGTATCACAATACCTCACTCTTACCCAAGTTTAGCTTGTACCCCGAAAAGTCCCCGAATTCTGCTAGCAGTTCCATCACCTCCGGCATTCCCCCTTCTGGGTCTGCCACGTATAGCAGCAGGTCGTCCGCGTATAGCGATACCCGGTGCTCCTCCCCGCCCCTTGTCAGCCCTCTCCACCCCCCTGAGCCCCTCAGTGCCATCGCCAACGGTTCAATTGCCAGTGCGAAGAGCAGGGGGGACAAGGGGCACCCCTGTCTGGTCCCCCGGTGGAGCCCAAAATACTCCGATCTCCTACCATTCGTCACTACACTTGCCGTCGGGGCCGAATAGAGCAGCTTCACCCATTTAATAAACCCCTCCCCAAATCCAAACCGTTCCAACGTCTCCCACAGGTACTTCCACTCCACCCTATCAAATGCTTTCTCCGCGTCCAATGCCACCACTATCTCTGCCTCCCCCTCCACTGCCGGCATCATGATGACGTTTAGCAGTCTCCGCACGTTCGTATTAAGCTGCCGCCCTTTCACAAAACCCGTCTGGTCCTCGTGTATCACCCCTGGCACACAATCCTCTATCCTGGTAGCCAGGATCTTTGCCAGCAGCTTGGCGTCCACATTCAGGATCGAGATAGGCCTATATGACCCACACTGCACGGGGTCCTTGTCCCGCTTCAAGATCAGAGAGATCAGTGCCTGCGACATTGTCGGGGGCAGAGCCCCCCCCTCCCATGCCTCGTTGAAGGCTCGCACCAGCACAGGGCCCACCAGATCCGCATATTTTTTGTAAAATTCCACCGGGAACCCGTCTGGCCCCGGCGCCTTCCCCGACTGCATATGCCCAATCCCCTTGACTAGCTCCTCTAACCCTATCTGCGCCCCCAGCCCCTCTACCAGCTCCTCTTGGACCTTGGGGAACCTCAGTTTGTTCAAGAAGCCCTCCATCCCCCTCCCCTCGTCGGCGGCTCTGACCGATACAGCTCCTTATAGAAGTCTCTGAAAACCCCATTTACTTCTGGCCCCTTCTGCACTATGTTCCCACCCCTCTCCCTCACTCCCCCAATTTCTCTAGCCGCATCCCGCTTGCGGAGCTGATGCGCCAACATCCTACTCGCCTTCTCCCCATACTCATAAATCGCGCCCTGCGCCCTTCTCCACTGTGTCTCCGCCTTTCTGGTGGTCAACAGGTCAAACTTAGCCTGAAAACTACGCCGTTCCCCCAGCAGCCCCTCCTCTGGTGCCTCCGCATATTTCCTATCCACGTCCAGAAGCTCCCCCACCAGCCTCTCCCTCTCCTGTCTCTCCCTCCTTTCCCTATGTGCCCGTATGGAAATCAACTCCCCCCGGATCACCGCCTTCAGGGCCTCCCATACCATCCCCACCCGCACCTCCCCCGTGTCATTAATGTCCAGATATCTTTCAATGCTCTTCCGGACCCTCTTATCCACCTCCTCATCCGCCAGCAACCCCACATCCAGGCGCCACAGCGGACGCTGGTCTCGCACCTCCCCCATTTCCAAATCTACCCAGTGTGGCGCGTGGTCTGAGACCGCTATGGCCGAGTACTCCACTTCCCGTACTTTCGGGATCAGTCCCCTGCTCAATACAAAAAAGTCAATTCTAGAATAGACTCTGTGGACATGGGAGAAAAAGGAATACTCCCTCGCCCTCGGCCTCCCAAACCTCCAGGGGTCCACCCCTCCCATCTGCTCCATAAACCCCTTTAACACTTCTGCCGCTGCCGGCCTCCTACTCGTCCTTGAACTCGATCTGTCCAACACGGGGTCCAGCACTGTGTTGAAGTCCCCCCCCATGATCAGGCCCCCTGCCTCCAGGTCCGGAATGAGGCCCAGTAGGCGCCTCATGAAGCCAGCGTCGTCCCAGTTCGGGGCATACACGTTAACCATCACCACTTTCTCCCCCTGCAGCCTACCCTTCACCATGACATATCTACCCTCTTTATCCGCCACCACCTCCGCCGCCACGAACGACACCCTCTTCCCTACCAGGATCGCCATCCCCCGGTTCTTTACGTCCAGTCCTGAGTGGAACACCTGTCCCACCCACCCCCTTCTCAGGCGGACCTGGTCCGCCACCTTCAAATGGGTCTCTTGTAGCATTGCTACATCCGCCTTCAGTCCCTTCAAATGCGAGATTACTCTCGTTCTCTTAACCGGCCCATTCAGCCCCCTCACGTTCCAAGTGATCAGCCGGGTCGAAGGGCAGCCCGCCCCTTTCCCCTGCCGACTAGCCATATCCTGTCACCTGCTCGCCCCGAGTCAGCCCTCCCTTTCTGACCCGCTCCCCATGGCGATGGCGCCCCCCCCCCCCCCACCCACCCCTCCAGTCCTCAACTTCTCCTTCCTGGCCTTTTCAGCAGCAACCCGGTGGCCCCCCCCCTTCCCCCCTCTCCCCCCCCACCCCCCTCCCCCCCCAGGCTAGGACCCTTCCTAGCCGCGATGCACCCTCCATAGTACTTCCGTAAGTCAGCTGGTTTACGCTGACCCGGCTGCCCCTGCCACACTCCGGCTCCTCCCGGCATGGGGGACGTCCCCCCCCTTACCACCCCTCCTTGACCCCGCTCCAGCGCGGGAAAGGGAGCCATTGCTGACCACGCCCCTTACTCCCACCCCCCTCCCTCCTCTGCCCCGTGCGCGGGAAACCAGAGGAAAGCCCGCGCTTTCGCCCTGCCCCTCCCCGCCCCTCCATCTTCAGTTCCACCCCCGTCCCCGATCCCACACCGATAAATACAACACAACCAAAAACCCCACAAGAAACACATACCCCCGGCACTCCCCCCCCACCCCGCCCTCCCAACATAACATTATAAATAACAGAAAAAAGAGAGAAAAAACTGGTATAGAGAACAAAAAGGGTCCAAAAATACGGCCAGGTGAAAATCCAACCAAAAGAAAGCCACGTGTCCAGCTTAAAGTACCAGAGCGGCAACGACCGCCAAGTATCCCCTGGTTCTAGTTCGAGTCCAGCTTTTCTTCCTGGACAAAGGCCCACGCCTCCTCCGGGGACTCGAAATAGTGGTGCTGGTCCTTATAGGTCACCCACAAGCGCGCTGGCTGCAGCATCCCGAATCTGATTCTCTTGGCATGCAGCACCGCCTTCGTCCGGTTGAACCGGGCCCGCCGCTTTGCCACCTCCGCACTCCAGTCCTGAAAGATCCTCACCGTCGAGTTCTCCCATTTGCTGCTCCTCTCTCTCTTGGCCCACCTCAGCACCCTCTCCCGGTCACTGAATCGCTGGAACCGAACCAGCACCGCCCTCGGGGGTTCGTTTGCTCTTGGCTTCCTGGCCATTACTCTGTAGGCCTCCTCCAATTCCAGGGGCGAAGGGACGGCCCCTGCCCCCATCAGTGAGCCCAGCATTTCTGCCACATACCCCTGGATGTCCGACCCCTCCAGCCCTTCTGCCAGGCCCAGGATCCTCAGGTTTTTCCGCCTCATGCGGGTATCCATCTCCTCCAATCGGTTTTGCCATCTCAGGTGGAGTGCCTCGTGCACCTCCACCTTTCCCACGAGGACCGTGGCCTCCTCCTCCCTCACAGTCATCTCCTGCTGCAGCTCCCGAATTGACGCCTCTTGGGTCGCCTGTGCCCCCATCAGCCTGGTGGTCGTCGCGTTCATCGACTCCAGCAGCTCCACTTTCAGCTCCGTGAAGAAGCGCAGGAGAGCGGCCTGTTGCTCCGCCGCCCATTTCCTCCAGTCCTCGGGTGCGCCGCCGGCCGCCATTTTGGATTTCTTCCCCCGCTTTTTTCGGGGAGCTGCTGCCGCTTTTTTTCCTGCCCCACTTCGGGTGACGACCATAAACTTTTCGGGGTTCTCCTCTGGGAACCTTCCCCCACCGGGAATTGCCGTTCCAGCGCCGTTAGGGGCCCTCCAATCGGCCCGAAAACACCTTCCTAACAGGAGCAGCCAAACGTGCGACTTAGCTGGTCATAGCCGCAACCGGAAGTCCCCGAAAACAGGGAATTATAAGACCAGTAAGCCTGACTTCAGTAGTGAGGAAATTTAAACATTTTTTTAGAGTAGCCAATTCTTTTTATTTCCAATTAAGGGGCAATTTAGCGTGGTTAAACCACCTACCCTGTGCATCTTTTTGAGTTAAGGGGGGGAGACTCACACAGACATGGGGAGGATGTGCAAACTCCACACTGATAGTGGCCTGGGGCCAGGATCGAACCCGGGTCCTCGGCGCTGTGATGCAGCAGTGCTAACCACTACGCCACTGTGTCATCCAATAAAATAAAATGTGCAGCACGGTAGCATTGTGGATAGCACAATTGCTTCACAGCTCCAGGGTCCCAGGTACGATTCCAGCTTGGGTCATTGTCTGTGCGGAGTCTGCACATCCTCCCCGTGTGTGCGTGGGTTTCCTCCGGGTGCTCCGGTTTCCTCCCACAGGCCAAATATGTGAAGGTTAGGTGATTTGGCCATGATAAATTGCCCTTAGTGTCCAAAATTTCCCTTAGTGTTGGGTGGGCTTACTGGGTTATGGGGATAGGGTGGAGGTGTTGACCTTGGGTAGGGTGCTCTTTCCAAGAGCCGGTGCAAACTCGATGGGCCGAATGGCCTCCTTCTGCACTGTAAATTCTATGATAATCTATGAAAATACTTAATAGCAGAGCACTTCGAAAAACATGTCAGGATCAGACAGAGTCAGCATGGATTTATGTTCGGGAAATCATGCTTGACAAATCTACTGGAATTCTTCGAGGATGTAACTAATAGAGTTGATGAGGGGGAGCCAGTGGATGTGGTTTATTTGGAATTTCGGGAGGCTTTCGACAAAGTCCCACATAACAGATTAGTCTGAAAAATTAAAGCGCGTGGGACTGTGGGTAGTGTATTGAGATGGGGAGAAAACTGGTTGGCAGGCAAGAAACAAAGAGTAAGAATAAATGGCTCTTTATCCAAATGGCAGACAGTGACTAGTGGCATATCGCAGGGATCGGCGCTGAGACCCCAGCCATTCACAATATATATTCATGATTTAGATGAGGAAACAAAATGTAACATCTTCAAATTTGCAGGTGACACAAAGTTGAGTGGGAATATGGGGCGGGATTCTCCGGTGTCCGGCGGGCGGGCCGTACCGGTGCCAAAGAGTGGTGTGAACCACTCCAGCATCGGGACGGCTGGAAGGTGCTGAATCCTCCACCCCTTCGGGGGCTAGGCCAGCGCTGAAGTGGTTGGCGCGTGCCAACCAGCGCCGAAGGGCCTCCTCCGGCTGGCGCGAGTTGGCGCATGTGCAGGACCGCCAGCGTGTTCCTAGAACCGCTGGCATGATTGCTGCACATGCGCAGGGGGTTCCTTCTCTGTGCCGGCAACGGCAGAGCTTTACAACAGCTGGCGTGGAGGAAAAGAGTTCCCCAATGCCACAGGCCCGCCCGCAGATCGGTGGGCCCCGATTGCGGGCCAGGCCACAGTGCCCGCCCCCCCCCCCCCCAACCAGGGCCAGCTCCCCCCGCGCCCCCGCAGGCCGCCCGCTGGGGGGAGGGCGCTGCCAATGGCCCCCGCCCGGCGCATCGCGATTCCCGCCCCCGCCAAAATACAGGCGCCAGAGAATTCGGCAGCCAGCGCCGGGGCGCGATTCACGCCGCCCCCCCCGGCGATTCTCTGGCCTGGCGGGGGGTCAGAGAATCCCGCTCATGAGCTGTGAGGAGGATGCAGAGATGCTTCAGTGTGATTTGGACAAGTTGAGTGATTGGGCAATTGAATGGAAGATGCAGTATAATTTTGAAAAACGTGAGGCTATCCACACTGGTAGCAAAAACGGGAAGGCAGATTGTTATCTGAATGGCCATAAATTAGGAGAGGGAAATGTGCAACCTAGGGGTCCTCATACACCAGTCACTGAAGGTAAGCATGTCGGTGCAGCAGGTGGTAAAGAAGGCAAATGGTATGTTGGCCTTCATAGCTAAATGAAGAGTACAGAAGCAAGGGATGTCTTGCTGCAAATATACAGGTCCTTGGTGAGGCCAAACCTGGAATATTGTGTGCAGTTTTGGTCTCCTTGATCTAGAGGGAATGCAGCGAAGGTTTACCAGACTGATTCCTGGGATGGCAGGGCAGATGTTTAAGGAGAGATTGAATCGGTTAGGATTGTATTCGCTGGAGTTCAGACAAATGAGGTGGGATCTCATAGAAACTTATAAAATTCTAACAGGACTGGACAGGGTAGATGCAGGAAGGATGTTCCCAATTCTGGGTGTGTCCAGAATCAGGGGGCACAGTCTGAGGATTTGGGGTAGACCATTTAGGACAGAGATGAGGAGAGATTTCTTCACCCAGAGAGTGGTGAGCCTGTGGAATTTGTTACCACAGAAAGTAGTTCAGACCAAAACATGAATGTCTTCAAGAAGCAATTGGATATAGCACTTGGAGTGAAGGGGATCAAAGGATATAGGGGGAAGGCAGGATTAGGTTATTGAGCTGGATGATCAGCCATGATCATCATGAATGGTGGAGCAGGCTCAAAGGGCCGAATGGCCTCCTCCTGCTCTATGTCTGTCATGTTGCGCTCTTCCCCCTGCTCTCAGCACTGATGCAATGTAATTATTCTGGATATCTGCTATTTTCTTATTTTCATTGACAATGTCACCATTATCTGTTTTTAAAGGGTCTACACTAATCATGCTTGTGGTGTCTGTCCCCTTTATGGGGCGATCTGCGAGGATGTCACGTGACCCGGGTAACCAAGCAGAGACTGGTGTGGGAGATCACCCTTGCAAGCGTGTGTTTCTGTATCAGTTTGATCTTGGAAGCTGATTTACAGCCACGAGATGTGAATAAAAGTTGCAGTTATTATTTACCTTACTAGTGAATGGGAAATATTACAATGACTATCTTCTCTTTCCTAGTATAAATGTAAAAAAAAAAAAATCTGTCAACCGTACCTGAATCTTGCATCTTTATAGTTGTTTTGTGTTTCTTCCTTTCAAACACGATATTGAACTCAATAATATTATGACCACTACATTCATGGACTGTTAGACTGTTAAGGGCAGCACGGTAGCATTGTGGATAGCACAAATGCTTCACAGCTCCAGGGTCCCAGGTTCGATTCCGGCTTGTGTCACTGTCTGTGCGGAGTCTGCACATCCTCCCTGTGTGTGCGTGGGTTTCCTCCGGGTGCTCCGGTTTCCTCCCACAGTCCAAAGATGCGCAGGGTAGGTGGATTGGCCATGATAAATTGCCCATAGTGTCCAAGATTGCCCTTAGTGTTGGGTGGGGTTACTGGGTTATGGGGATAGGGTGGAGGTGTTCACCTTGGGTGGGATGCTCTTTCCAAGAGCCGGTGCAGACTCGATGGGCCGATTGGCCTCCTTCTGCACTGTAAGTTCTATGATATCTTTAACTCAATCTGGCTTATTGCTCATTATTGAATCTAAAATGCCCTGCTCCCATATTGCTTCTAAGACATATTGTTGCAAAAACTATTTTGGCCACACTCAAGAAATTCACTTATCTTTGAGCCATGTGCTCACCTGATCTATGTAAGAGTTGCAATCCCCATGAAGACCAATCTGGCTTCTCCGTACTTTGCTGCAGTTCCACAATCTACCACTTCACAGCTGCTACCAAGGAGCCTGTATACAACTCCCTCTGCTTAATCCTACCCAGAGGGTATCCAATCCTTGCCTACCTTTTCCTATATCCTTTCTTTTCATTGAAGTGATTTAATCCTTGTTATAACCCACAAGTATCTTACGGGTGGGAACAATTAACTTCCCGTGAACCTTGCAGAATATGAGCTCCCCTGTTAAGGGGGCAGGGGACCTCCAAATAATGTATAGTTTGATGGTATATAAAGCCGGCCAGTTAGGCACCGGCAAGGCAGGCCCAGTTGGGATCTAGCGCATGATGTGTATAATAGTTATTGTAAATAAACTAAGTTTCTTTGAACTACTCGGTGTGGACTCCTTCATTGTCTTATAAAACTCCTTAATCACTAAGGCTGCTTTTTCCCCCGATATCATTTTCCCTGACTTCCCTGTAGACCTTGAGTTACCCGTCCTGACTATCTTGTAGCCATTCATCTGTAATGACGACCATGTCATACACTCCAAGTTCTATTTGCAGATGCAGTTCATTTAATTTGTTCTGTATACTTTCTATGAAGAACGTTTATTTCGTCTGGGCCTGTGTTACTTTTCACATTTTTGAATGCTTTTTTCTTTTAGTTTTATTTTGTCTCTTTCATTTTGGTTGTCCATGAGGAGTCAAACCAGTGTCACTTGCTGTTTAGGTTTGGATGGTACAAAGCAACCAACTTTCAGCATATAGTTTTTGGCCTTTGATGCTGTGTGATGTCCTGTCTTCAGTGCATGGTGTCCAGTCTCTGGTGTATAGTGCACAGTTCTAGCTGCTCTACATAACACAACCTTTGATGGTATATGGTGCCCAATTGTGAGTGTATAGTGCCCAGCTATTGATGGAATATGGTGCCCAGTGTTATGTTAATTGATTGATCAGATTCGCTGAGAAGCTGTCCTTTGAGGCAGATCAAAATTAATACACAGCATCTTCAGAACATCCATCTCCATTCTAACTCACACTGAGTTTCCACCCTGAAGCATTAGCCCACCCTTCTCCCTCACATACTGATTGACCTGTTGCGCATCCTGTTTGCTCCAGTGATGTGTTGCCTTTAACCAACTAATAAATGAGGCTCGCCTGAGAGCAAGGTGAAGAAAGGGAGATATTGCATTGACTCAATCCTTTGATAACTGATATCAAGAATCAGAAGTAATTCCCCAGACATTTTTAAATCTGTAGAGAGTCTCAATAAAACCAAGGAATAAGGAATGGACAAAGTTACCATGAATACTGGCAAGAAGGGAAATGAAATTAATTTTTCGACACTTTGATGTCTAGCACCATGATAGAGGGTTGAAATTTGAATATGCTGCAGACGCCTTGAAAAATGTTCAATCAGGAGAAGGTATGATGTTTAGAGGCTGACAGGCTATGGCAGTATGTCAGCGGAGAATGAAAATCTATTTCCCTACGAGAAAACATGAAGATTGTTTCGTTACAAGCTTTTTACAAAGTGAATGTGTATTGAAATTCTGTGAGGTCTGTCGGCTTTAGGTCTTTGTGACTGACTGGCTGCCCAGAACTACTTGGATCTTGACAGACACCAGTACACAGGCTTTGCAAACGGATCCTTTTATTCAACACAGAGAGTTCATTTGTAACCATGATGCCGTGTGTCATAAACGTGATTCCCTGACACAAGAAAAGCATTTATTAAAAACCTATTTGGACATTAGAGGAGTCACTTTTTTTGTTGTTGTGTGTTAGATGTTGTTGAAAATGGGTCTGAGAGCAACTTCAATTTTAGTAGGGAAGATGTGAAACATTTGCTCCTTTCTTCAGCCTCTCCAAACTGGGAAGATGCAGATCCCATGCTTCTGCCAATGGCATTCTCAGCATCACAGTATCTCACCTTCAGGGACTGTGCAAGTCACTCTTTTTCTTCACTACATGGAATTATGATGAATTACAGAAACAAGCCTGATGGAACCACCAATTCAGCGAACACGTGTAGTTGGATCTGAACAGAGGCTTTAATACACTTACAACAGAGCCAGCCTATTCATCGTTGAACTTCAGATGAACTGCAGGCTGGCTCTAAGACACTGACCTTTATACATTGGTCCCAGGGGGAGGAGTCCTGGATGGAGCCAAGGGAGGAACCCAGTACAAACTCTCGCGTACTCCCAGAGCGACTCTCCCTGGTGGTCGGATAGTGCAACTGCACTTACAATGGTGGATAGTGAACATATATACACGGAGTTATATTGGCAAATATATACAGCATTGATCTTACAACGGGTAGATAACGAACATATATACATGGAGTGATATTGGCAACTATATATATTGTGAATCACATTCACCACAAAGCCTACCTGGTCTAAGTCAGTGTTTGAAGCATTTCCCCCACCCCCCTCCCCTACTTTATCTAATTCTATCAATACATTCTTCTATTCTTTTCTCCCTCATATAATTATTTATATTCTCTTTAAATTCCTCTCTGCTAATTGCCTCAACTTTCTTTTGTTCATTCACGGGGTGTGGGCATCGCCGACTCAGCCAAAAACTACTGCCCATCTCCAATGGCTGTTGGGAAGGTGATGGTGAACCGCCATCTTGAACTGCTCCATGTGGTAGCAAGTTCCACAATCTAACCACTCTCCACACAGGAGGGTATGAAGGAAGGAAACCTATCGCAGTGAAAGTCCTAGGTTTTACCTTATAAATTTAGAGGACCCAATTATTTTTTCCAATTATGGGCAAATTAGCATGGCCAATCCACCTATCCTGCACATCTTTGGGTTGTGAGGCTGAGACCGATGCAGACACGGGGAGAATGTGCAAACTCCACACGGACAGTGACCCAAGGCCGGGATCGAACCGGGGTTCTCAGTGCCGTGGGCAACAGTGCTAACCACTGCACCACCATGCCGCCCCTGTGAAAGTCCTAGATGGAGGCTATGCAACCTTTGGTTTAATAGGGGACTTCAATCATTTATTTATGGATGATCCTTTGGCACGGTGGGAACTATTTCTGCCTCTAAGTCAAAAGCTGCAGGATTTGAACTTCTTCTCCAGAGCTCTGGCTCTGAATACTGGGCTGATTTCAGAACGGTTGTGGTTTGTCATCCCTGCCCTCATTGTATAGGGTGTGGGAGCCCTTAAACACCCTCTTATGGGACTATCCTCCTTATTGTGGTATAAATAATGATAATAATAATCCTTATTAGTGTCACAAGTAGTCATGACCATTGGAAAATGTATCCAGACGCATGAGGCCTCTGGGATGTTGTACAGAAAGGGCTGATATAGAAAGGAGCACTGGAACAGGATTAGGCCATTCAGCTCCTCAAGCCTGTTCTACCATTCAATCAGATCATGGCTAACTTTTATCATAACTTCATCGACTATTTACTCTTCCTTAACAAAAGGAATTATAACTTGAACTATTGTTGTTCAAACTTTGTGCCTGATACATCTAACATGAAAGAGACCTAAAATGAATTGTGAAGCAAAATTATAAGTGAGCTTGGGACAAAATGGTTGGTTTCTGAGAAATTCTGCTTCATATGGCATTGAGATATACATTTTATATTTGTTCTTCAAACCTCTGGCCAACATTGATAGATGGCAGGGGTGAGCTGGCCTTAGTCAAATCAACTCAGTGACTAAACAAAAGTAAGTATATCAGTTTTTAAAAACGTAATTGTCGGAATGTGGATTTAATTGTCTATCCCTTGTTCCCCTGAGAAAGTGGTGTTGGACCTTCTGAAACCATTTGCAGGGGTTTTGATGGAACTGAGTGGGAGAGGCCATTTCAGGAGAAAGTTGAGGGTCAGTGATATTGGTGTTGAGATAAGGGTCACAGGCAGGCTCAGATCAGATAAGATTCCTCTCCCTTAAATGGACATGAACCAATATGTTTTTTTATGACAACCAGACAGCTTTGCTGATAACTAACCTTTTATTTCCATCTTTTTTACATCGAATTTAAATTTACAAAGAGCCATGGTGTGCCTTGAACTCACCAGTTCCGGCTCTTGGGCCCCACTGGTCTTGGGGGAACCAATGTAACATGGGTACTGGTCTGTTACTGGTGGGGCCAATAACCCAAGTTGGCATAGGCGCTGAAACAGGAAAACATTCCAACATTACAGATTCGGACAAAAGCTGTGCCTACGTAGGAGCTGATTCACCCAGTGTTCCCGAGTCCATCTGTTTGGGCTCCTGCTCCCGTCACTCTCTGCCCCCAACCCCCCTCACCCGCCCCCTTTGCTTTCTTGCTCCGATGCACTGAGGAGTTTTGGAAAGCTTTTCACTCTGCCTCTAATTGATTAGCTGGCAGGGTGGGTGTTTCTGCTGATCTTGTACGATTACACTCCAAACATAACCATGTGCGAGACTTCACAGTAAACATCCCTGGTGCAATCAGTCTTCCGTCATCTGTCCTTTTCTTTGCTGTCTCCTTCTGTTTGAATTAGCCCAGCCTTTGGAGGGATTTTCATCCGCTCATTAAGAACATTAAACCCTCATCATCCAGCTAAAATGCACAAGTGAACTGATAGTGAGCACTGGGCTCGGGAGGTGGTCTGCAGTGGTGATCTGTGCGAATCAGAAACCGATTGATGCACTGGTGAGTTAAGAACTTATTTTATAAACTCGCAATCTGAGCGGAGTGATGGCTGTGTGGACCATTGCTCGAGTCTGAATTGGAGAAACCTGATTGTACCTTTCATCTGACACAAGTGCCAGTGTCGGCTTCCACTGCCTTTTCGGGCTTCGATTCTTCAAATAGGCCTCTCCACTCCAGCCTCTGAGAAATATTTACTGTGGCTCGAGAACAAAGGAGTGGATTTCTATAATGTCTTTTACAGTGTCAAGACAATCCAGAACCAATTAAGGACTGGTGTAGTCACTTGTTGCAACGGAAACAGCAGCCAACTTGTGCATCGCAAGCTCCCAACAACAGCAATGAAACAAGCACTCAAACCATCGTTTTGATTTTTTTACTGATGTTGATTGAAGTATCTCTATTGGCCAGGACACCACAGCTCTCTGAACATTGCCACAACCTGCCTGAAAGAAAAGAATAGAGAGAAACTCTTTCGAAAGACAGCAGCCAATTAACTCTGGCAGCGTACCCCCTCCCGCGGGTTCTCCGATGGCGAGGGGTGGCTTTATTGGGAAATCCTATTGTCAAGAGGCGGGAATCGAGAATCCTGCTGACAGCAAACAGCGCGCTCCCAAGAATCACGCGGTTGGGGAACCGGAGAATCCTGCCCAGCATCTCCAACAAGACACCACTCCCTCGGTACTGCGCTGGAGTCTCCGGTGGGAATCTCCGCTCAAATCCCTGGAACGCACCCTCCTAACTCAGAGGTGAGAGGGTGACTATCTGAGTCACAACTAGGACATATCAAACAATCTAATTGACAAGAATGCTGAACCCTTCACATTTTCACACAAAGAAGCTGATGTTTGTGCACGGTTATGCTTAAAACCATTCCTAATCCATAAACAGTAACTCTCCGCCTTCATCTCTTCCGTCTCTCCAGCCTCACTCCTCCCTCCTTCACACATCTTGCGGATAGTTTTCAACCTTGTTGACACCCGATATCTGCCTCAGTCTTCCACCTACTACCTGCCACACAAGCAGCCAACTCTTTTCATCAACAGCTGACAGGCTTCCTGTACAATAATCTCACTTAAACCACTTGTCTACCTACATCAAAATGAGAAACAACTTGAGGACTGAAGGCAGGTGTTTTACTGTTTTGACAATACTGCCTGCTGAAGGGCCGTGGATGTACTGGAAGCACAGGGACTAGCTTGTTCTGTTGATGAGGTTTCAATAATAACTATCCACCTGTACAAGGTCAATGGGCTGGATTTTCACACAGCCTGGGAGACTCTGCTGTGCTTTTAAAATGACAGCCAGGACCCGATTCCGGTGCTTTCAATTTTCCTCGGTGCGGGATAAGTGTGCGGGTTTGTGCAGGTCGTGAATCCACACCTCATACTCCCATTCTGGTCGGTTCCAATGCCAGGATAGGCAGCTCCTCATCTCCTGTAATTTTCATGGAGGCAGGCCAGCTCTTAAAGGATTTGTGGTTCATGGCCCATCAAAGATATTCTGAACTGCAGCATGGATTGGATTGAGTTGGATTTGTTTATTGTCACGTGTACTGAGGTACAGTGAAAAGTATTTTTCTGCGAGCAGGTCAATTAGTACATGAAAAGAAAGGAAAATAAAAATAAAATACATAATAGGGCAACAAGGTACACAATGTAAATACATAGATACCGGCATCGGGTGAAGCATGTTAATGAGGTGTAGTGTTAATGAGGTCAGTCCATAAGAGAGTCGTTTAGGAGTCTGGTAACAGCGGGGAAGAAGCTGTTTTTGAATCTGTTTGTGCTTGTTCTCAAACTTTGATATCTCTTGCCCAATGGAAGAAGTTGGAAGAGTGAATAAGCCAGGTGGGAGGGATCTTTGATTATGCTGCCCACTTTCCCCAGGCAACGGGAGGTATAGACAGAGTCAATGGATGGGAGGCGGACTCGCATGGTGGAATAGGCTGTGTTCACGACTCTCAAGTTTCTTGCGGTCCTGGGCCGAGCAGTTGCTATACCAGGCTGTGATGCAGCCAGATAGGATGCATTCCATGGTACATCTGTAAAGGTTGTAGTAAGAAGTCATACAACACCAGGTTAAAGTCCAACAGGTTTATTTCAAATCACTAGCTTTCAGAGCACTGCATCTTCCTCAGGTGAATGAAGAGGTAGGTTCCAGAAACATATATATAGACAAAGTTAAAGATGCAAGACTATATTTTGAATGCGAGCATGTGCAGGTAATTAAGACTTTACAGATCCAGAGCAAGGGATAATCCCAGGTTAAAAAGGTGTGAATTGTCTCAAACCAGGACAGTTGGTAGGATTTCGCAAGCCCAGGCCATATGGTTGGAGGGGGGGGGGGGGGGGGGGTGAATGTAATGTGACATGAAATCCAAGGTCCCAGTTGAGGCCGTACTCATGTGTGCGGAACTTGGCTATACGTTTCTGCTTGGCGATTCTGCATTGTCGCGCGTCCTGAAGGCCGCCTTGGAGAACGCTTACCCGGAGATCAGAGGCTGAATGCCCTTTACTGCTGAAGTGTTCCCAACTGGAAGGGAACATTCCTGCGATTCTCGCGCGATGTCCGTTCATCCGTTGTCGCAGCATCTGCATGATCTCGCCAATATACCATGCTTCGGGACATCCTTTCCTGCAGCGTATGAGGTAGACAACGTTGGCTGAGTGGCACGAGTATGTGCCACCTACCTGGTGGGTGGTGTTCTCACGTGTAACGGTGGTACCTATGTCGATGATCTGGCACGTCTTGCATCTCCACTTCAGGCATCTCCATATCCTGTAAAGGTTGGTAAGAGAACTCTCTGAAAAGTAAATACAAAATGCTATACCCATGTCTGCTTGCCAACCTATGCCCCTCCATCCACCCCACATGGTCCCTCATACCATCCATGCCAAGTTATTTCTCTCTGTCCACCCCGATGTTCATTCATACCCTGCATGTCAACCTTCTCCACCTCGGTGCCCATTCAACCAATACACACTCTAGAGCAACCTGCACAACCATTTTGCTCAAGGGTCATATTTGCATATTCTTCTCAAGAGCTGATAAGCAAACTTCAAAGCTTGGTACAACAATAAATTGGATTTCAAAAAATAAAGTTTGGGTTCTAAGGAAAGGAATAATTGCTGGGCAAAATTAGATCAATGTCTTACCCCCGTTCACTCACTCACCCACGCACTGTTTCACTCACAGTCACTCACTCAGTCTCTCACACACCCCCATTCACTCACTCACTCACCCCCATCCACTCACTCCCTCACACTCACTCACACACTCACTCACACTCACTCACTCAGTCTCAAACACTCACCCCATTCACTCACTCACTCCCATTCACTCACTCACTCACACACTCACTCACTCACACTCACTCATACTCACTCACTCATTCAGCCACTCACACTCACCCTCCATTCACTCGCTTTCAGCCACTTACACTCACCCTCCATTCACTCACTCACTCACTCGCACTCATTCACTCACACTCACTCACTCACACTCACCCTCTGTTCACTCACTCCCTCACCCCCATTCACTCACTCACTCACTCACACACTCTAAAACACACTCACTCACTCATTCAGTCTCTCGCAATCATCCCCATTCATCACTCACTCACCCCCATTCACTCACTCACTCTCGCTCACTCACACTCGCTCAGACTCACTCAATCACTCATACACTCACACTCACTCACTCGCTCACTTACACTCACTCACTCACTCAGTCTCTCACCCCCACCCCCATTCACTCACTCACTCACCCCCATTCATTCACTAACTCCCTCACTCACTCAGTCTCTCTCACTCACCCACACTCACTCACTCATTCATTCTTTCAGTCTCTCACACTCACCCCCATTCATTCACTCACTCACTAATTTAGTCTCTCACACTCACCCCCATTCACTCACTCGCTCACCCCATTCACTCACTTCCTCACTCACTCACTCTGTCTCTCGCACTCACCTCCATTCACTCACTCCCTCACTCACTCACTCTGTCTCTCGCACTCACCTCCATTCACTCACTCCCTCACTCACTCACTCTGTCTCTCGCACTCACCTCCATTCACTCACTCCCTCACTCACTCACTCTGACTCTCACCCCATTCACTCACTCACCCCCATTCACTCACTCCCTCACTCACTCACTCAGTCTCTTGCACTCATCCCCATTCACTCACTCACTCACCCCCATTCACTCACTCACACTCACCCCACTCACTCAATCTCTCGCACTCATCCCCATTCACTCACTCATTCACACTCACTCACAATCATTGACCCCATACACTCACTCACTCAGTCTCTCGCACTCACCCCCTTTCACTCACTCACTAGCTCACACTACCCACAGACATTCACTCAATCAATCTATCGCAATCATTCCCATTCACTCACTCACTCACCCCCATTCACTCCCTCACACTCACTCACATTCACTCACTCAGAATCTCACACTCACTCACTCACTCACTCACACTTACTCACTCAGTCTCTCACACTCACCCCCTTTCATTCACTACTCACCCCCATTCACTCACTCCCTCACACTCACTCACACTCACTCACAATCTCTCACACTCACCCCCATTCACTCACCCCATTCACTCGCTCACTCACTCACACTCACTCACTCACACTCACTCACTCAGTCTCTCACACTCACCCCATTCACTCACTCACTCTCATTCACTCACTCAGTCACACTCACTCACATTCACTCACTCACACACTCACTCACACTCACTCACACATACTCATACTCACTCACACTCACTCACTCATTCAGCCACTCACACTCACCCTCCATTCACTCACTCGCTCACACTCACTCACTCACACTCACTCACTCATTCAGCCACTCACACTCACCTTCCATTCACTCACTCACTCGCTCACACTCACTCACTCACACTCACCCTCTATTCACTCACTCACCCCCATTCATTCACTCACTCACACTCAGGCACACACTCACTCACTCATTCAGTCTCTCGCACTCATCCCCATTCACTCACTCACTCACCCCCATTCACTCACTCACTCACTCATTCACTCACTCACATTCACTCAGTCTCTCACACTCACTCACTCAGTCTCTCACACTCACCCTCCATTCACTGACTCACTCACTCACACTCACCCTCTATTCACTGACTCACTCACCTCATTCACTCACTCACTCACTCACTCACTCACCCCCATTCACTCACTCACTCACACTCACTCACTCACACTTACTCACTCAGTCTCTCACACTCACCCCATTCACTCACTCACTCACTCCCATTCACTCACTCACACACACACTCACTCACACACACTCACACTCACTCACTCACACTCACCCTCCATTCACTCACTCACTCGCTCACTCACTCACACTCACTCAATCACACTCATCCTCTATTCACTCACTCACTCACCCCATTCACTCACTCACAATCAGTCACACACTCACTCATTCAGTCTCTCGCACTCATCCCCATTCACTCACTCACTCACCCCCATTCACTCACTCACTCACACTCACTCACTCATTCACTCACTCACATTCACTCACTCAGTCTCTCACACTCACTCACTCACACTCACTCACTCACACTCACTCACTCAGTCTCTCACACTCACCCCCATTCACTCACTCACTCACCCCCATTCACTCACTCCCTTACACTCACTCACACTCACTCACTCACACTCACTCAGTCAGTCTCGCACACTCACCCCATTCACTCACTCCCATACACTCACTCACTCACACTCACTCACACTCACTCACACACTCACACTCACTCAATCACACTCATCCTCTATTCACTCGCTCACTCACCCCATTCACTCACTCACTCACACTCAGTCACACACTCACTCACTCATTCAGTCTCTCGCACTCATCCCCATTCACTCACTCACTCACCCCCATTCACTCACTCACTCACACTCACTCACTCATTCACTCACTCACATTCACTCACTCAGTCTCTCACACTCACTCACTCATTCACTCACTCACATTCACTCACTCAGTCTCTCACACTCACTCACTCACACTCACTCACTCACACTCACTCAGTCAGTCTCTCACACTCACCCCATTCACTCACTCACTCCCATACACTCACTCACTAACACTCACTCAAACTCACTCACACACTAACACTCACTCATTCACACTCACTCACTCATTCAGCCAATCACACTCACCCTCCATTCAGTCACTCTTTCAGCCACTCACACTCACCCTCCATTCACTCACTTACACTCACTCACTCACACTCACTCACTCACACTCACTCACTCACACTCACCCTCTATTCACTCACTCACTCACCCCATTCACTCACTCACTCACACTCAAGTCACACACTCACTCATTCAGTCTCTCGCACTCATCCCCATTCACTCACTCACTCACCCCTATTCACTCACTCTCACTCACGCGCACTCACACTCACTCAATCACTCACTCACTTACACTCACTCACACTCACTCAGTCAGTCTCTCACACTCACCCCATTCACTCACTCACTCCCATACACTCACTCACTAACACTCACTCAAACTCACTCACACACTAACACTCACTCATTCACACTCACTCACTCATTCAGCCAATCACACTCACCCTCCATTCAGTCACTCTTTCAGCCACTCACACTCACCCTCCATTCACTCACTTACACTCACTCACTCACACTCACTCACTCACACTCACTCACTCACACTCACCCTCTATTCACTCACTCACTCACCCCATTCACTCACTCACTCACACTCAAGTCACACACTCACTCATTCAGTCTCTCGCACTCATCCCCATTCACTCACTCACTCACCCCTATTCACTCACTCTCACTCACGCGCACTCACACTCACTCAATCACTCACTCACTTACACTCACTCACACTCACTCAATCACTCATACACTCACACTCACTCACTCGCTCACTCACACAGTCTCTCACACTCACCCCATTCACTCATTCACTCGCTCACACTCACTCACTCTCATTCACCCCACTCATTCAATCTCTCGCCCTCACCCCATTCACTCACTCACACTCACTCATTCTGTCTCTCGCACTCACCCCCTTCACTCACTCACTTGCTCACACTCACTCATTCATGCTCACTCACTCACTCACTCATTCAGTCTCTCACACTCACTCCCATTCACTCACTCACTCGCTCACTCTGTCTCCCACACTCACCCCCATTCACTCACCCACACTCACTCACTCACTCAGTTTCACGCACACATTCCCTCTCACTCCCATTCACTCACTCACTCACCCCCATTCACTCACTCACTCTCACTCAGTCTCTCACACTCACCCTAACTCATTCACTCACTCAGTTGGATGGCACGGTGGCGCGGTGGTTAGCACTGCTGCCTATGGTGCCCCGGTCACTGTCTGTGAGGAGTTTGCACATTTTCCCATGTCTGCGTGGGTCTCGCCACCACAACCCAAAGATGTGCAGGGTAGGTGGATTGGCCACGCTAAATTGCCCCTTAATTGGGAAAAAAAGAATTGAGTACTCTAAATTTATTTTTAAAAACTCACTCAATCTCTCACATTCACCACACTCACTCAGTCGCTCACTCAGACTCTCCTACTCAGCCCCATTCACTCACTCAGTCTCTCCCACACATTCCCACCCACTCACTCTGTCTCTCACACTCATCCCCACTCAGTTAGTCACTTGCACTCACCCCCACTCACTCACTCAGTCTCTCGCACTCAGCCCTACTCCTAACATTAACAGCTCTATCTCTATTATCTATTCTATCCATTGCATAATCTGTATTTACACAAGATAAAGTGTCATCAAGTGCTTTCAGTTTCAGCTATTGATATTTTAAAGGAACTGGATGATTGACACTTTTATAGAGCTGTAGTAAATATAGTTTTTAAAATAAACTGGAAGGTTATGAATGCATGGCTGTTTTTAAACCTTTTATTTACATGCTATTGTCACAATAGGGTTCAGTGGTTCTGTACAGAGTGTATACTGGGTGAATGGACACGCAATTGCCATAGCTTAGTATTTAGGGTTTGAATGGCCATTTGGGGTGGGTGAAGGGGCATAACTTGGCATGGAGCGTATGAGTGGCTATGGGGGTATGAGTGACACAGCATCGATTGGCATGCCAGGTAAGAGGGGCCATGGGTGATAGGTGGGTGCATGAGGTTGGCAGGAGGGATATGGGTGAGACTTTTTGAACTTACCTTTCAAAAGGTTCCCTCAGCCAGACTATGGTTCAGCACACCCCTGAGGGACTGTGAACAGCAAGTTCTTGAAAGGTTGGCCCGAATCCATGAAAACTGCAGAGGTCTAGGAGATGCCTATCTCCGCAATGGAGCTGGCCATTTGTGGAATGCAGGGTGTGGGCACCTGAACCAACCAGCATCCTTAATCCGCACTGGTGAAATCAGGGGAGTGCCGGATTGGGGCAGGGAAGCCCAGAATCTGGCCACGGCCGCCATTTTATCACCCTCACCTCATCCTCTCCCGAATTCCATGAGAATCTAACTCCTTAATCCGGTGTCCTCTCCATAGATGCTGCCTGACCTGGTGAGACTTTGTAGGACGTAAAAAGGGGAGATGAAAGGATGGTGGACGGGAGATCACAAACAATTCAACCACTCAGCTCCCTCCCACTAAATAGACTCGCTGTTGCTTGAGGATAACCACAGGCTCCCTTGTAGTACGAGTATAAATACTGACTGCAGTTGGTGAGGGCAGTAGTCAAGCATTGACCTGAGGGGTGTTTGCGGAAGACAGTGACAATTTGCTTCCACATGAGGTAACAAATCTCCTGTAATTCTCTGAAAGAACTTGGCAGCACCACAAGCCTGCGTTACTGCAATACTGCGCTACTGTTGCACTTTATAGCTGTCGCATGCACCCCGAGGTGCAACTGCAGCCTCAGTATCATGACAGGCCGTACATTAGTTTTAATAATATATGAGGTGAATTTTATGGACTGGTTTGAATCCAGTTGGCTTTTTTTTTTCTGTTCTAATTTCTTTCTTTTTGTTGGTAGCTACTTCTGGCACAGACGCTGGCCGGATCACAGAACATAGAACATACAGTGCTGAAGGAGGCCATTCGGCCCACCGAGTCTGCACCGACCCACGTAAGCCCTCACTTCCACCCTACCCCCTGAACCCAATAAGCCCTCCTAACCCTTTTGGACACTAAGGGCAATTTAGCATGGCCAATCCAGCTAGCCTGCACGTTCTTGGACTGTGGGAGGAAATCGGAGGAAACCCACGCAGACACGGGGAGAATGTGCAGACTCCGCACAGACAGTGATCCAAGCCAGGAATCGAACCTGGGACCCTAGAGCTGTGAAGCAACAGTGCTAACCACTGTGCTACCGTGATGCCCGTGGCGAACAAAAGCGGCGATGGTGTGAGTGATGGACAATCTTTACCGGAAATTAAATCACTCTGCCTGTCGCTCCAATCTGACCAGATTATATCGTGGCCAAGGTGAGGCTGATTTAAAGAAAGAACGTGCATTTATATAGTGCCTTTCACAACCTCAGGTGATCCTGATGTGATTTACAGCCAACGAGGTACTTTTTGAAGTGTGGTCCATTTTGTGCACAGTACGATCCAACAAAGAGCAAAGTGATAATGAACAGTCTGTCGACTGCCATCACTAAGGAGTGGTAATTGACAGATAAGTATCTACGTGGGACACGGGGAACTCTGCCTTAGAACTGTACCACGGTGTCTTTTCTCAGCCTTTTGGTCCGGATCAAGTCCAAGATCAGGTGTACTGCCTCTTCTTGTCAGCTTGGATCTGGTATGTCCCTTTGTGGGGATCATGAATTGGATTCAATTTCAATTGTTTTTTAAAACTAGGAAGGAGGTGGATGAAGGACTTGCACCGTCCACTCTGGCTTTGTAGCTCTGAGAAAAGAATAAAAAAAATGAAAAAGAAGGGGCCTTGGTTTTAACGTCTCATCAGCAAGGTGGTGGAGGAGGGGGGGGGGGGGGGGGGGGGGGGGGAGAGCAATGGAACAATTCAATTTTCAAATCGGACATGAAAGAGACACAGGGGTCAGCTAGTTGTGGGAACAGAGGAAGTAACTACCAACCACCCACCTCCTGTCCCACACTGCCCCACCCCCATCTTCAGCCCATTGGATCACCTCTGTACACATTACATTGAAGGTCAATTGTAGATCTTCTGCTCTCAAGTTTAAATCATCCTTGATAATATCAATCAAGTGCAGGCGGGATATCAGATGCTTGGCACATCCAGATCCAGTGAAACTCAATCCCGTCTCAGTCCAACTGCTATCCATCATGCTGGGAGAGCAAACCAGAAAGGATTGCCTTTCTTGAGGGGCTTAGCCGTGTTTCCCGTTAGTTTGTTTCATTCTGGAGTGTTGACTGGGTTATTGCAGTCAGAGCTGGATAATGCTATTGTTCAAAATGTTTCTTATCAATCCTATAAGAGCGAGTGCAATTAAAAGCCTTTCCCATTTTGGTTAAGTACATTTTACTTTGTCACTTTATTTTCTCAATGTTCTTCACACTAAAGGATGTCAATGCCAGGGTTAGGGGCATGGGGTTTGGTGGGGGTGGGGGGGGGGGGGGGGGGGTTGGGGGAGGGGAGGGTAGGGGGGGGGGGGGACTGGGGTGGGGGGGGGGGTGTGGTTGATCTGCCAGCATTCCTCCCTTCATCGATGTCACCAAAAGGGAGAATGACCCGGCCATTTATCTCATGAATATTTTGCGGGTACAAGTGGCAGTCAAAATGGCAAAATGACCACTATCTTGGCTGGCAAACCAGCAATTCATATATTTCAATAGACGGAATATATTACACATATTTCAAAATTATTTGTTGGGTGCAATGCATTTAGAGGTTTCTAAGAGATGCAAGGAAAGGTGCTCCTGAAATCCCAGGCATACCCTTTCCGAAGAACGGAATTGTATTTACTGCTCAATGGAATAAATACTTGGAAGGAACAAAATTTGCAAATCTTTGAGGAAAGAGCAGGTGAGTGGGACTTTTGGATTGCTCCTTCAAGGAGCTAGCCCAGACCTGGTGGCTGAATGGTCTCCTTCCATGCTGTATAATTCTATATTTCTATTCTTTTGAACCCGACAAAATCTCCTTTAGATAACTATCTCCAGGATCGCCCTACCCTACAGACACGTACACACACATGGTGAGATTGTGCTTGAAGCTTAGCAGCAGGTGTGGCAGAGACTGCCCCAGGACCCCACTAAAAACTGTTTTCTACCAGACATCAATCAGAAAGCTAAGATTGCCTAGTACGCCAGCTGCCTGCTGTCACAACTGCAATGAAAACCATGATAATTGTCAAAAGATAGGCAGTGACTTCCAGCGTGACATTGTAAATCACCTATTTTTTGATGCTGTTGAAAAGTGAGGTTCCGCTGTTTAATGTGACAGCAACCCCTCTCCGTTACAGGGCAAAGTGCGTGATCAGCTTGTTAACTGTACAGTCACAAGGCAAAGCTACCTTCCAGTCACATTAATGCTATTGTCCTGTCCTGGGATATGAAGCACTGCTACCTCACCTGTGTGGCCATTCTTAACATGAGAGTACTTCAATGTGTGATGCAGTCCTTACCTGGAACAGACACCAGGTACTCTCCCGAGTGAGCAACCAGGAGCAGGACGCCTGCTTGACGTTTACCCTATGTCTGCAGCTCAGAAGTACATTACTTTCACATCCTGTGGGTGTCCCAAGGCCCTTCCCAGCCAGTGAAGTGTTCTTGATGTGTACTGACTTTTGCAATATAAGAAACACAGCGGTCAATTTATGCACAGCAAGCTCCCCAGGTGACAGTGGAATAAATGACCAGATAATCTGCTTTTAAGTGATGATGGTTGGGGAGAATAATCATTGGATAGGGTACCAGGGGGGAGCTCCCTGTATTTTCTTCAAAATAGTTCTGTGGGGTCTTTTATACGGGGCATCAATTTAATATTGCTTCTGAACAACAGAACCTCCAGGCAGAGCAGCACTCCCTCCGCCCTGGACTGGAAGGTCAGCCTGCATTGCGTGCTCCTGGAATGCGACATGAACCCACAGCATTCTGACTTGGCAATCACTGAGCTACCGCTGCCAATTGCAGTTGAGATCAATGCATTCTCAGTGCAATCCTTTCTCGTCAGCATGGCTGAGTTTAGCAGGGGGATGTGCATTCACATTGAGCCATCACTTTCTTTTAGCTATTTTTCTCTCTCTAATTTAATCCGTAAGAGGTTGCCTTTCAAATGGAGAGGAGAAAGCGCCTGCAAAGTGTCGTACTTAGGCTTCCAAATGAGCCTTCCTCCCAAAAGACTGAGAGCAATGATTATACTTCCAAAAAAAATACTCCATTAGCCGTGAAACATTTTAGGATATCCCGAGACTGTGAAGAGGATGCTGAATAAATGGAAGTTCTTTCTTTTCAGTCACCTGGACAAAAGGGGAAATATTCTCAATGTTGAGGCTCTGCAAAGAAGATCCTCAAGGCTGACCCTGGAGGCAAAGGATTGTGTTTGTCAGGTTTATCTTTGACAGTGGAGTGGACGGGTCAGGTGTGTGACCTGACACTTGCCCAATACCTACTGCACTGCCTAAAAAATACGTTCTCCTGCAAGTGGAACAAGTAGATCACAGTGTCAGTAAGACGTGTGTCTATGCATGTATATTTGGATGTGACAGATGTGTGTGTGTGATATGCGTCTATATTTGAGTTTATGTATGTGTGTGTGAATGCGTACTTGTGTGTGTGCACACATGTGTGAGCACATATATGTTTGCATGTCAATGTACATGTGGGTGTGTATGCATGTATGCGTCTGTGGGTGTGGGTGTGTGGGACCATGTGTATATTTGTGCTTGTGTACGTATGAGTGTGTTCGTCCATTTGTATGTGTATACTGCGTGTATGTGTGTACATATGGTGTGAGCATGTGTGCATGTGTGTGAATATGTGGGTGTGGATGTCTGTCCACATGCATGCGTGGCTGTGTGTGTGAATGCGTTCATATGCGTCTGTAAGCATGTTTGTACATGATTGATTGTGAGTGTGAAAGCCTCTCTGTACAAATGTCTGTGTCTCAGACTGTAATGTATACACATGAGATATTGCATAAGAGGTAGAAGCTTTAAACAGGAAAGACCACAGCTAAATAAATCGGAAACGATATGCAGTTCTATTGATGCATTGTGATTTGGGACAGATTTCAAGTAACTGATATGGATAAGTTGTCAAAATCTACATTATGTATTTGGGAGCTATAAATAATGGTGAACTCAGACTGGACTGTTCTCTAACAATATCTGTGACTCTGATGGTAACCCCTGTATAACCCCGCCCCCATCACCAGCAGGAATGGTGCATGTGAGATGATTAAAATCATTACCCTTCCAGCCCTTACATTGATACACTGCCCAGTGCTGGTGTCTCACCGTTTCCACCCTTCACTTCTTTGTGTTTTAATGCCCAAGCTCCCTGCCGAGCTGTGCTGAAGCTGACTTCGTGCTGACTTACTCTTCTAGCTGTCCCAGCAGCAGTGCTGCACCACACCCAAGGTCAAACCGTGCCACCATGATCACAGGCCAATTCTGCCCCCTCAGTGCCCACACTCGCAACCAGAGGAGAATTCTCTCGTTTCAAACACTGCCCATAGATCCTCGGTGAGTTCTCCCACTTACCAACTGAGATCAGCTAATGGAGCACATATCAGGAAATGAACTCAGGGCCTACGCAGCTCAGTACAAGCTTTACTTGTCTGCAGCTGTTCCAACATCTTTGTTTTAACCATCTTTACTGAAGTTTATACCACAGAAAGAGGCCATTTGGGCCAACAGGTCTGTGCTAGCTTTTGGTAGAGCGATTAATTTAGTCCCACTCCTTTTGATGTTACCCCCAAATCTTTCATTTTCAAAGTAAATGCCCAGGAATTCCTTTTCAAAGTTGCTGTTGAATCTGCTTCACTGATGGGTGGGGGGAGTTTGCTTAAGGGTAAATTTAGCGTGACCAATGCACCTACCTGCACATCTTTGGGTTGTGGGGACGAAACGCACACAGACATGGGAAGAATGTACAAACTCCACACAGACCGTGACCCAGGGCCAGGATCGAACCTGGGTCCTCAGTGGCGTGAGGCAGCAGTGCTAACCACTGTGCCGCTATGCTGCCCCAGCGAGGTACATGCATGAGGGAGAAGGGAATAGCTGCATATGCTGAAATTTTTAAATCATGTGGGGTGGACGGTGGCTTCTGTGGACAAAAAAGATCACCATAGATTAGATTGAATGACCTTTTTTCTGCGCTGTAAAGTATATGTAATACCATGGTAATAAAAACAGAAAACGCTGGACAAACCCAGCAGGTCTGGCAGAACCTTTGGGGAGAGAAACAGAGTTATTGTTTCCAATTCATATGATTCTTTTTTGCAGCTATAATACAATGGGCCGTATTATAAATAAGGCTATGGTGGGCTCCTCCCATCCCAGGGTAAACATTGGAGATGAGCCCGCCTCACCAGCCCACCCTGCTTCAATCTTTCAGACAATGGGCCTTGAATTATTATGAGGCAAGACTTCAGTCCTTCTCCAGAAGGATGTCCTTGCTCATAGAGCTGTCAGCCAGTCGGAGCCCAGCAGCCCTACTGTAGTGGCAGTGCCACCACAAACCTCAGACATTGTCCGTACTACAGGACGCCAAGATGGAGGTGGTCAGCGATGGACTCGGACCTCCCGTTCAATCCAGTTTTGACAGTGCCATGCTGGCAGACTCTGACAATGGGGTGGGGGTCATATGGACAGGGTTGGAGTGCAGGGGGAGGTTGGACATGGGGAAGAAAACCTATGAGGGGCTTCCTGTGATTGGCACCGGATACCCAGAAATGAGGCACATCCCTTGCCAAACTTTCGCTGGCCAGCAGCCAGTTGGGTTGAACCTGACACACTGGACATAGGCCTTTCCTTCTGCCTGTTAAATATGAGCATTGGCCATGTGAGGTCCTTAATTAATTAATTGCCGACTTAGGGGCCTCAATTGCACCATGGGTGGGTCACCCACCGGGGCAGCCCACCTGATGCCTCGCTCACAGAATCATGGGGGGGGTGGGCACATTTGATTCCTGATTTTATACCTTTGGGTGGCCCCGGGTATCCAGCCCTATGATCCAGTTTCCTTGCTGCATTTGAATCTTCCTGTGCACTGGGGCTGTTCCCAGAATATCATGGCTGCTGGGAGCCAATTGAAACAGATGGATAGATTTCTGTCTGGTAGGAGCATCATGGGAAATGGAGCTGAAGTCATAGGCAAGCCATGAGTAGACTGAATGCTGGATCAGAATTGAGGGAGCAAATGGCCAAGGCCTGTTTCTCTTATTCCAACTATGGAGGTAATTCACATCATTCTGGTGAAGGAGCCTTTTATTCCTTGTTACAGTTCTAGAAGCAGGGTTGATGCATCCAGAGTTATTTAGAGACAAAGTGAAAGATATGGGGATGGATTCTTCATTGCCCGACACTGGTAGCGGGTTTCCCGGTCCAGCGGAGAATGAAGTGTCATGAAAAAAAATGGGATCGACGGCAGGCGCCAATCCTGTTCCAATGCTCCGGTTTGCGACCAATGCGGCAGAGAACTACATGCCCCACGCCGGCAGGAGGATGCAAATTGGCGAGTTGCACCTATTTCCATCTATTAACAAGCTGGAAGTCCAAGTCTCCAAACCTTCCCCTCTCCCCCATTATGTACCAACGCCCACAGTGGAAAATCCTCCCGGTGGGATTTGCTGCAAGTTTTCGCAAGCATGACCCTGTCGTGGTGGACCCCATGGTGGGTCAAGGGGGTCAATGGATAACAGACAAAAGTGTTTAAAGCAGCAGCTGTTTCAAGTGTCAGAGGCTTCCTTGAAAGCCAAGTGCACTTTAAAGGGCTTCAAATTCCTTTCTTAGCCTTTGAAATGCAATTTTTCCATTCAAAATTCATACAGCAATAGCCAGTGATTGAATTTTATTCATCCAGAGACAGGTGCTTGGTGGATTGTTGATCTATCTTTCCCTTCATGCTTGAATGCATCACAAGTACCCTACTTTAATGTTAACCACAATGCTTGTAAACGCTCTTGCTATGATTATCAGCTCCTCACCACACCATAAGTAGCTAAGTGCTTTCTATTGTGAAAAAGAGGAAGTGAAACCACTTAGCTCAAAATAACGGCCTGATACCAGAATTCCGACAGAATCCGGCATGCTCTCCTCCATGCTTGAATTAGCATAGGAAAAAAGAGGAATCACAGCCGGGCTCCACTCATAGTGCCAGCAGCAACAAGGAGCGAGTTTCCGCTGGTGGAAGCACTTAGGCTCCAAAACGGAGGATCCAGCTCATGGTCGGAGGTTAAAAGAGAAATATTAAGAGTGGTGCTAATTAATTAATGGCATGGTTAGGTCTTAAATGCTTGGAGGAATAAGGACTGAAGCAGGAATTCTGGCATAGGTTCTCTTTATTCCTGAAAATCTTAAGGGGAGATTTAATCAAGTGACTCATAATCATGAAGGATTTTAATGGAGCAAATAAGGAGAAACTGTTTCCACTGCCAGTATGCTCAGTAACCAAAGGATACGGACTGATGATAACTGGCAGATGAACCAGAGGCTTCATGTTTATGCAGAGAATCATTGTGATTTGGATTACACTGTCTGAAATGTGGGTGGATGTAGATTTAATAGTAACTGTGAAATCTAAACTGGATAATAACTTAAAATGGAAATGTTTAGAGGGCTATGGGGGAAGAGAGGGAGCAGTAAATGAGTTGGATAGCTCAAAGGGATGGCACAGACACAATGGGCCAAATGGCCTCCTTCTTTACTGAATGAAGCTATAATTCTAGAAACAATTTGGGCTCAGGGAGAGAATGTGGTAGAGTAGGCAATGTGTGATGGCAATTCCAGTACAGTGAGGACACAGAGAGGTTCAGGAGCCTGTAAGAATTTAAAGAGAGCTTACACGGTTCAGAGCAGTGCTTCCTAAGGTGCTTTTCATAAAATAAAAAGCAGAAGGTTAGCCACGGATGGAGAGGTTGTGGGCGAGAGGAGTTGAGAGAATGCTTGCCTGTCAGATGACATTCTTCCTGTCCAGGAATGTGATTTGCCAAGATTTCCGATCCCACTGGGATCATCTTGTACACATGGTTACTGAGAACCTGCCAGTGAACCTTATGCCTACATAACCTTTACACAACTGCCTCGGCTTCGGCTCTGCTTCGTCTACCAGCCTTCCTGTTATGAACCCAGGAAGCAAGTCGGTGAGCTAAATGGAAATGTCCTTTGTGCGCTGTTTTACTTTTAAAAGGGAACTTGGTCTTGTGGCAAGAAAAATTCAGGATAGGCATCTCCTGTTTGCAACTATAAATAAGGTACATTTTGTCCATTTCAAAGAGATTTGTAGCTTCTTTTTACTTTACTGGGCATCCTCTTTGCCATCTCATAGGCTCATTCCTTCAGTCACTGAAGACTTGGCATGTGGGATTGCTTCCTAAAGGCTTCCATTGCCTTATCAACCCCGCTGTGGGATTGCCTGTAGCCCAACGCCAAAATCGGGATTGGCGATTGGGCGGAGAATGGATTCTGATGCCGGAATCAGGACAGGCACCAGTTTAACGCTGGTCCGCGATGCTCCGACCCCTCCAAACCGGCATCAACGCGACAGGCGCCATGCGCAGTTGCAAGGCCATTGCTGCATCATTGGCTGGCCCACCCGCGATGCTCGGCCCCTGATGAGTTGCGTTCCCGATGGCACGGGCCACCGATTTCCCCATCGTGAACCACCCGTGGGTGCTCCGTTGGTGCCGGCGTTTAGCCACTGGGATGATCTTTGACCGGTATGCCTCTTGAAGCCTCAGCAAGCTGTTCACTCATGGACTGGGAAAGTTGTGGTTGAAGCTGAAGTTGCTTGTGTAAATGCAGTTACATTCCGGCAGGGGTATCAGATAGCGGCTGGCAGCAGCAACCTGACTGTCTCTGCCTCTCCCCTCCCACTGGCCAATTGTTACATCCCTACCATCATCTGAACTGAGAGCAGGGAACTCATCACTGAACAAAGGTCAATCACTGGAGCAAGGGGGCAGGGGAGGGGAATATAGTCTGGCTTAGGTTCCCACTGGGCGGTGCATTTAACTGCTGATGTATTGGGGCAATTATAAAGGAGACTGGAAATTGAGAATTCTGCGAAAAACTTTGGAGCGGAATTACTCAGATCAGAAGGAAATACCATCTTCTCTGCTTAAGTATGACAACTTTGAACGTTCAAAGGTCATTCTGTGTTGAAAGCAGTGTGACACGCTTGTGTTACGGCCAATTAAATAGACTGTAAATATTTAAAGGCAAGTCATTATTAGACTGTTGCTGTAGTCATGCTCATTCTGTGCCAGGTTTGGCTGCTATAAAGTCCTGTTTTGCTTCTGTTTCTTAATCCCTCGGCAGAATTTTCATTTTTTTAAAATTGTTTTTCACTCCATCATCACACTGACTGTAATCTTCACCAACCTTGTGCAGCATCTGTCTGGTGGCCAACCTCTTACCACAGTGGTCAGCACTGTTGCTTCATAGCATCAGTGATCCGGGTTCAATTCTCGACTTGGGTCACTGTTTGTATGGAGTCTGCACGTTCTCCCCGTGTCTGCGTGGGTTTCCTCCAGCTGGTCCGGTTTCCTCCCACAAGTCCCTAAAGACGTGCTTGTTAGGTGAATTGGACATTCTGGATTCTCTCAGTATACCCAAACACAGATGCCGGACTGTGGCAACTAGGGGATTTTTGCAGTAACTTCATTGCAGTGTTAATGTAAGCCTACGTAATGTAAGACACTAATAAATATTATTATTAGCAGAGAGCTGTATGAGAAGATGTTCACACAACAAGGTTGCTACGTTACACCACCCTGTTTGCCTGTGCAAACGGCCAATGTGATCTCAAGCGACGCCAAAAAGGACTTTAATCACTGGCTAGCTTGCTTTGAGGCCCTAAGGGGCTGGTTTAGTACACTGGGCTAAATCGCTGGCTTTTAAAGCAGACCAAGGCAGGCCAGCAGCATGGTTCAATTTCCGTACCAAGCGCCGGAATGTAGCGACTAGGGACTTTTCACAGTAACTTCATTTGAAGCCTACTTGTGACAATAGCGATTTTAATTTTCATTTCATTTCATCAATCTCTTAGAGTGCCCCTGTTCTGCTACAAGGTGGAGGAAACACTGGAAACACCATGAAGACACAACATTATCCTTCCCCTTTAAATCAAAGGCCCTGACAGCATAAACAGTACAACAATAACAACAAATCAACAACAGTCAATATGTTAGACGCCTCGGAGGCAGTCATTCTCTGTGTGGTTGTCGGTGAACCTCAGCTGTCAACCTTTTCGTGCTGGCTGCAACCCCTGGTATCTTGGCTTGGATGTGGTGTGTGGTCATCTTAGCCAGAGTCGAGGTTCGCAACTGAGGCGCTGCTTTCCCCAAGTGGTTTGATTAGAATTGGTTCTTGGGAAGGCCCAGACCATTTCTTGACACAGCTTGATTTGGACTCTGTCCATTCTGTCTCTGGCAAATTGGTTCTTGTCATCAGAAACTGGTCTGCATGTTTCCTCCATATTATATTGTCTTGAGCTTGTGCGGTGTGGGAGACCGGTCCTGTCTGTGCTGAAATGGTGGCAGGTATCCACTTTCCACTTGGGGTTGTTCCTTGCCAGAGCTTCCTGAACCTGGCGGAAAATACAATGTTTTGCCTTGTTCTCCCACCTAATCCTGTTGATTTTTCTCGACAATTTCTTGTCTTGGGATGTTTGAGAAAATTGAATGCTGTGCATTGTCGATGTTTAAACATTAGCAATGGCGGAGAAACCTGGGTTGTTGAGTGTGTAGTATTCCCGTACTGAGCAAGAATTGACTCAATGTCTAGACAAAGAAACTTGTTCCCTAGTTACCTTCAATTAATGTTTCATCGTCTATACTAAACATTCTGTCAGGCTATTTGTGGCAGGATGATAAGGAGTAGATCAGATGTGTTGAATTACATTCTCTTTCAAGTAGTGTACAAACTCTTGCAAAATGTAACGCGGCCCATTATTGCTCACAAGTTGTTCAAGGTAACAGAATCTGCTGAAGGTTTCACCCAATCTCTCAATCGTTTTCTCCGCTGACATTGTCTCCAGGCCACTCCAAGTGAGCATCTACTAGACTGAGAAACATACACCCTCCAAACGGTCCGGCGTAATCAACCTGTTACCAGGCCTCTTCCAATGGGACTAATGGCGGTAAGTTCCGCATTTGTGTGCAAGGCAAACTTATTTCCGTCTCCTCCTCGATTTCGGCATCGAGCCACCCAGAATGGCTCTGGCCACCTCCTTCATCCTTAAAATACCACAGTGGCCTTCATGTAGTTAATTTAATACACGTTCTCTTAGTATTGGTGGAATGATGATTCTCATTCCCAGAGGAGACAACTTGCCTGTACAGATAAAGTCTTTGAGTCGAATATGGCTTTAACTCAGGATTTATCCCGCTAGTCTTTCCTTTTTTTTTTAATTTTTAGATTAGCCAATTATTTTTTCCAATTAAGGGGCAATTTAGCGTGGCCAATCCACCTACTCTGCACATTTTTGGGTTGTGGGGGCGAAACCCACGCAGACACGGGGAGAATGTGCAAACTCCACACAGGCAGTGACCCAGGGCCGGGATCGAACCTGGGACCTCAGTGCCGTGAGGCGGTTGTGCTAACCACTAGGCCACCGTGCTGCCCTCCGCTAGTCTTTCCTCAAAGCAACATGTCCTTGATCTCTGACAGTATTGGATCATTTCTACTATGCTTCTTAAGTTGTCCCGAGGTTACCAGGAGTGTTATCTACCTGTTCAAAGTAGAAAATGTTTCCACACAAAGTGCTTATCAACAAACTGGTTGGTAAGGGTAGTCGGAGAGCGTTTTCATGAAGGCTGAACTGACGATACTTGATCGTGTATGTGTGTGCTGACAAGAGCAATGTCCACCTTTGCATACTGCTCACTGTCATTGATAGAATCTCGGTATGTGGTCCAAGAATCATTGGTAGTGGATGATGGTCCATCAATAAAGTGAATTTCCTCCCATACAGGAATTGGTAGAACCGTTTTATTCCCAAAATCATTCTTAAAGCTTCTTTCTTTATCTTCACGTAATTGCTTTTGCCTTTATTCAAGGTCCTGGATGCAAAGGCTATCATTGGCTTCTCTTCTTCTGTGGGCATTATGTGGGAACCATCGCCCCAATGCCAGTTGTGGGGTAAGCACGGTAGCACAGTGGGTAGCACTGTTGCTTCACAGCTCCAGGGTCCCAGGTTCGATTCTCGGCTTGGGTCACTGTCTGTATGGAGTCTGCACGTTCTCCCTGTGTCTGCGTGGGTTTCCTCCGGGTGCTCCGGTTTCCTCCCACAATTCCCGAAAGACATGCTGTTAGGTAATTTGGACATTCTGAATTCTCCCTCTGTGTACCCGAACAGGCGCCGAAATGTGGTGACTAGGGTCTTTTCACAGTTACTTCATTGCAGTGTTAATGTAAGCCTACTTGTGACAATAAAGGTTATTATTATTAAATTTGGACCAAAATGTGTCAGTACTTTAGCGCCTCTTCAGCTTGCACGAATGCTCTCTCACATTGATCCCCCCATTTCCATTTCCACTTTTTATTTTGACGCAAAAGATTGTGCAAGGGTTTTAGAATAGTAGCCAGATTAGAGACAAACCTTCCATAATAACTCAGTAAACCGAATTTCAAAGTTGGTTCACATTCTGAGGTGTGGATGCCTTGGGAATTGCTTTGACTTTCCAATGCGACTTATGCAGTCCGTTGGCATTGACAACAAGTTCCAGATATTCGATTAAAGATTGGAAAAATTCACATTTGTCTTTTCCGATTCTTAATTGTTCACAATTTACATAGATGATTTGGAGTTGGGGACCAAGGGCAATGTGTAAAGTTTGCAGATGACACTAAGATGAGTGGTAAAGCGAAAAGCGCAGAGGATACTGGAAGTCTGCAGAGGGATTTGGATAGGTTAAGTGAATGGGCTAGGGTCTGGCAGATGGAATACAATGTTGACAAATGTGAGGTTATCCATTTTGGTAGGAATAACAGCAAACGGGATTATTATTTAAACGATAAAATATTAAAGCATGCCGCTGTTCAGAGAGACTTGGGTGTGCTAGTGCATGAGTCACAGAAGGTTGGTTTACAAGTGCAACAGGTGATTAAGAAGGCAAATGGAATTTTGTCCTTCATTGCTAGAGGGATGGAGTTTAAGACTAGGGAGGTTATGTTGCAATTGTATAAGGTGTTAGTGCGGCCACACCTGGAGTATTGTGTTCAGTTTTGGTCTCCTTACTTGAGAAAGGACGTACTGGCGCTGGAGGGTGTGCAGAGGAGATTCACTAGGTTAATCCCAGAGCTGAAGGGGTTGGATTATGAGGAGAGGTTGAGTAGACTGGGACTGTACTCGTTGGAATTTAGAAGGATGAGGGGGGATCTTATAGAAACATTTAAAATTATGAAGGGAATAGATAGGATAGATGCGGGCAGGTTGTTTCCACTGGCGGGTGACAGCAGGACTAGGGGACATAGCCTCAAAATAAGGGGAAGTAGATTTAGGACTGAGTTTAGGAGCTGGTTTAGCTCACAAGGCTAAATCGCTGGCTTATAAAGCAGACCAAGCAGGCCAGCAGCACGGTTCGATTCCCGTACCAGCCTCCCCGGACAGGCGCCGGAATGTGGCGACTAGGGGCTTTTCACAGTAACTTCATTAAAGCCTACTCGTGACAATAAGCGATTTTCATTTCATTTCAGGAGGAACTTCTTCACCCAAAGGGTTGTGAATCTATGGAATTCCTTGCCCAGTGAAGCAGTTGAGGCTCCTTCATTACATGTTTTTAAGGTAAAGATAGATAGTTTTTTGAAGAATAAAGGGATTAAGGGTTATGGTGTTCGGGCCGGAAAGTGGAGCTGAGTCCAAAAAAAATCAGCCATGATCTAATTGAATGGCAGAGCAGGCTCGAGGGGCCAGATGGCCTACTCCTGCTCCTCGTTCTTATGTTCTTATGTTCTTAATCCATAATTTTCTAATCTCTGGAATGCAGCATCGAGGTTGCGGAAATGTTCTTCCACATTCTTTGCAGCAACCAAGATGTCATTTAATTAACACTGGATTCCATCTAATTTGCTTAAAATTTAGTCCATAGCTCGTTGGAACAAAATGCTGGTGTGGAGATGATGCCAAATGGTAATCTTTAACATCCACTGGCACCGGGATCGAGGTTGGCGTGCCGTGCCAGCTGGGAGAATGTAAGTTGTTCGTGAAGGTCCATTTGCATCCTAATAAAACTGCGTCCAAAACTTGTGGACATGGTCTGCCGGTCCTCTCAGACACTTTACACACCTGTCCTCTCCGCTGAAGAATCTACTCATCCGGGACACTGTCATGTGGGCCCGGTGGACAACCTTAAACTGAATCAGGCTGAGCCTGGCACATGTTGCAGTCCCATTAACCCTGCTCAGCGCGTCCGCCCACAGGCCTTCCTCAATCTCCCCTCCCAACTCCTCCCATTTATGCCTCAGCTCCTCGGTCTGCATCTCCTCAACCCCCATGAGCTCCTTGTACATATCCGAGACACTTCCCTCCCCCATCCATCCTCTAGACACTACCCTATCTTGGATCCCCCTCAGTGACATGAGTGGAAAAGATGGCACCTGCCTGCGCAAAAAGTCCCGTAACTGAATATACCGGAATTCATTCCCCCTCGTCAACCCAAACTTGCCCTCCAGCGCCCTCAAACCAGGGAAGCTCCCTTTCAAGAACAAATCTCCCATCCGCTCAATCCCCGCCCAACCAATGGTTGTCACATATTGGTGACCAGACTGATGCTCCTGTTGCTCCCACGTGCCTCCTCCACTGTCCCCAGATCCGAAGGGCCGCCACCACTACAGGACTGGTGGAGAAGTGCGCCGGCGGGAACGGCAGAGGTGCCATCACCAACGCCCCCAGACTAGTACCCCTACATGAGGCTGCCTCAACCCGTTCCCAAGCTGACCCTCCCCCCACCACCCACTTCCTTATCATGGCTATGTTGGCCGCCCAATAATAGTTTCTGAAATTTGGCAGTGCAAGCCCCCCTTCCCCCCGGTTCCACTCGAGCATCACCCTCTTTACTCGGGGGGACTTGCCCGCCCAAACAAAGCCCAAAATGATCTTGCTTACGCTCTTAAAAAAGGAACGTGGAATGAAAATGGGGAGACACTGGAACACGAATAAGAATCTTGGGAGGACCGTCATTTTAACTATTTGAACTCTCCAAGCTAACGACAGCGGGAGCGCATCCCACCTCCGGATCTCCCCTAGCATTTGATCTACCAGCCAGGACAGGTTCAGTTTGTGCAGTCGACCCCAATCACGCACCACTTGTATTCCCAGGTACCTGAAACTGTCCCCAACTGACCGGAATGGCAGCTCCTTCAGCCGGTCCCCTTGGCCCCTCTCCTGAACTACAAACATTTCACTTTTTGTCATATTCAAATTGTACCCTGAAAACTGGCCGAATTCCCCCAGGGTCGCCATGATTCCGTCCATCCCCGCCATCGGGTCCGAAATGTACAAGAGCAGGTCATCTGCATACAATGAAACACTATGCTCCATCCCCTCCCCCGAACCAGCCCCTTCCAACCCTCTGAAGCCCTCAGAGCAATTGCCAGCGGCTCGATAGCGCTGTTCACAGCCGCCGCATCCCCTACCAAGTTACCGCCTCCATCCACCACTTTACCTATTGCCCTAGCCGCCTCCCTCTTTCTGAGCTGCTGAGCCAACATCCTGCTGGCTTTCTCTCCATGTTCATATATCGCACCCCTCATCTTTCTGAGCTGCTCCACTGCCTTACCCGTGGACACCACCCCAAACTCTGCCTGCAGCCTCCTCCGTTCCCTCAAGAGCTCCGTGCCCGGGGTCCCCGCATACCTCCTGTCAATCTGCAGAATCTCCGCTAACAGTCCATCCATTTCTGCCCTGCCCGTCTTGTCCCTGTGAGCCCGGATTGAAATCAGCTCCCCTCTCACCACTGCCTTGAGTGCCTCCCACACCACCGCTGCTAGGACCTCCCCCGTATCGTTGACCTGCAGGTAGTTTTGTATACACTTCCTCACCCTCTCGCACACCCCTTCATCCGCCAGCAGTCCCACATCCAGCCTCCACTGCGGGCGCTGGAAGCTCTCTTCACTCACCTGTAGCTCAACCCAATGCGGGGCATGGTCGGAAATGGTGATTGCCGAATACTGCGCATCCACCACCCCTGTCAGTAGATCCCTACTCAGTATTAAAAAATCGATCCGGGAGTAGACCCTATGGACGTGCGAGAAAAAGAACTCCTTCCCTGTCAGCCGACCAAACCTCCATGGAATTGCCCCTCCCCCCCCCCCCCCCCCCCCCCCCCATCTGCTCCATGAACTCCCTCAGCTCTTTTCCCATTTCTGACACTCTGCCTGTTCTTGAGCATTTCCAGTCCAGGCCTGGATCCATAACTGTATTGATGTCCCCTCCCATAACCAGCTCGTGGGAATCCAGGTCGGGTATCTTCCCCAGCATCCTCTTTATGAAATACGCATCATCCCAGTTTGGCGCATATATGTTGACCAGGACCACCTTCCTCCCTTCCAGCCTACCGCTAACCATAACGTAGCGACCTTCCAATCCAAAACAATACTCCCCACCTCAAATTGCACCCGCTTGTTCACCAGAATCGCGACCCCTCCTGGTCTTAGTATCACACCTCTCAGACTTTCGAAACACGGAAATGTCATTTTGTAGGCAGGAGCCTTTTGGCTACAGCCAGGTCATTGAGATGGATGACCAGTTAATCTACTTTTGAGGATGCTGGTTAAAGATTGAATACCAATCAGGACATCAGGAAAAGGCCCTGCCTTTCTTCAAAATGGTACCATGAGATCTTTAGTATTCACCCTGTACAAGTTCCAGTCCTATTTTGAAGAACAATAAATTGTGGCCTTTCCAACATTGTCCACATCCTCAGAACAAAGTGAAGCAGGTAGATGGGACGCAGTTCAATGTCTAACCCAGAGTGCTTCACAGCCAATGGAGTAGATTCTTGAAGTGTAGTCAGATTGTAATGTCGGAACTGAAGCAGCCAATTTGTGCACAGCAAGATCCCACATACAGCAATGTGATAATGACCAGGGTGATATTGGCTGAGAATGAAATATTGATCGAATCCACCAGATAGGACTCCTTTTCTCTTCTTCCAATCTTTCGATCCTTCGCATTCACCCGATAGGACAAACAGGCCCTTACTTTACAGAAAAGCAACCCCTCCAAAGGTGCAGCACTCCCTCAATATTCCACTGGAGCTTAAATCTCTGGTGTGGAACTCAATCCTACGCGCGTCTGACTGAGAGGTCAGAATGCTACGCACCGTGGCTGGAGTCACACAGGAAGAGTGCCAAGCTGCCAATGGACTGACAATAATTGGTTGTATCAAGAGAGCATTGGCATCAACTTGGAACATTGCTGCCCTCAGGTGGGGAGTGCTTGGTGGTCAGTTTTTCTGGTTACGTTTTCGCTGATAAACTGACCCAACGGAAGGAGTCTTGGTGTGTCTGAGAACTCACAATTGGCAGGCCAACAATCATCCAGATCCCAGCCCCCACCATTCCTGGTTCACTGGGGGAAGAGAGGGACCATTCTGGCTGAGTAACCATGCAACCAGGAGGTATAGCCCCCCCCCCCCTCCACACCATCCCAACTCCCTGTCCCCAACCCTGCCACTGGGTGCACATGGAAGAGGGACAACATCAGGCCTGCAAGATGGTGACGTTGATGTAATGAAAGGGTCGGCATGCTTTCTGCTGCTTCAGACCCCAGCTTACCTGGGAGCTGGGGTCAGAGCCAGGAGTAGTCATCAATGCACAATGACTGCTGCTTTGTTTAATTATGACAGGAGTGCCTTCACACTATAGTAGAGCAAGTTTAGTCAGGACCTTTATTATTCTGTCTTATGAATATTATACAGTGAATAGCAATTGGCAGTGAGGGCTTACAAGGCAGTAATTCAATCAGGGTCATCCGACGAGGCTATAAACTAGAACTGCAAAGCTGAAATGGTTTATGAATGTCAGTGAAGGCCTCTCAGGATTGAATTATTGCCTTGAACTCAGTGCCCACTATTTGTTACTGCAACTGGCTGTTTGTTTTAGATCCCTTTCACCATGTGGCGTGCTCCTCTGAATGTGCAGACTGCCCCCAGGTGCCGGTTCCCATCCCATACCTCGACCCCAAGTTACCATTCTTGTCATGCCAGTTGACTCCCCCCCCCCCCCCCACCACTGTCCCGGCCCCCTCCCCTCCTGAGGGTCGAGCAGAGGTCCAGAGGAGTGGCTGGCCTTTCCCAAAACCCATTTGACGAGTCTCTCCCTCTCTTTGTGACTCTAAGTTGCTGCCCAACTCAAATCACAATTCAAATCCTGCCTGTAAAATCCGACGGGGGAAGTTTGTATTTCGTGGAGGTCGTGGGGAACTGGATGGTGAACACAGCCCAGTCCTCACGAGTCGTCAACCAGCACCTTGCCAACAGGAGTCAATGCCACCTTTCCTACTGCCGGAGCACGGAGAACATCCCTTTGTTCATCAGCCATGAGATAACAACAACTTACACTTGAAGGCAACTAAGAATGAACAGCTGACTAACTAGGCCCCAAATGTTCCCTGTTGACAATCCCTTCAGGTGGATATAAAAGATCCCACCGCACGGTTTAAAGGAAAGTAGGTGAGTTCCTCCTGGTGTCCTGGCCAATATTCATTTCTTTTTTTCTATTAATTTAGAGCACCTAATTCTTTTTATTTCCAATTAAAGGGCAATTTAGCGTGGCCACTCCGCCTAACCTGCACATCTTTGGGTGGTGGGGGTGAAACCCACACAGACATGGGGGGGATGTGCAGACTCCACACGGATAGTGACCCAGGGCCGGGATTCAAACCCGGGTCCCAGTGCTATCCACTGCGCCACATGCCGCCCTGCCAATATTCATTTCTGAACCAAATTTACCAAACCAGGTTGAAAGAAAAATATGATTCGGCCGCCATCACAATATGGCATTACCCTGAACCCGGTCGAGTTGAGACAGACAACACAGAAACGTCATGTAGCCTGCCCATCGATACTATTGTAGTCTGCAGTCCAACCCGAGATGTACTGCTGACTGACCACCTGCTCAGCAAGGGACCCAGGCATGTGTGTGACTAGCACATTGCACAGCTAGCCTAAACCTCTTAAAGGCAGCCTGTTCCTCTTAAAGGGAAGGTGCACTCTGGCCGTTCAAAAATGGACAAAACAGCTAAATGCCAGAGGTGAGCTGAGAGTGGCTACCCTTGTAATCAAGGCAGCATTTGACTGAGTATGGCATCAAGGAGCCCTCGCAAAATCAGAATCAAGCACAATCAAGTTATAACTGGCACAAATGTTGTGGCGGTTGTCGGTCAATAATTTCAGCTCCAGGACATCACTGCAGGATTTCCTCAGGGTAGTTTCCCAGGCCCAACCATCTTCAGCTGCTTCATCAATGACCTCACTTCCATCTGAAGGTCAAAAGAGGGGATGTTTGCAGGTGACTGCACAATGTTCAGCACCATTTGCGATTCCTCAGGTAATGAAGCATTCCATGTCCAAATGCAGCAAGACCTGGACAATATCCAGGCTTGAGCTGACAGGTGGCAAGTTACATTTGTGCCACTTAAGTGCCAGGTAATAACCATCTTTAACAAGCGAGCATCTTACCATCGCCACTTGACATTCAATGGCATTAGCACCACTGAATACCTCGCTATCAACATCCTGGGGGTTACCAGAAACTGAACTGGGCTAGCCATATAAATACTGAGACTACCAGAGTAGATCAAAGGAATCCTGTGGAGAGTAACTCACCTCCTAACCCCCCTAAAACCTGTCCACTACCTACAAGGCACAAGTGAGAAGTGCAATGGAATATTCTACCTTTGCCTGGGTGAGTGCAGCTCCAACAACACTCAAGAAGCTCAACACCACCCAGGACAAAGCAATTGCTTGCTATCCCTTCCACAAACATTCAATCCCTCCACCACCGACGAACAGCAGCACAATGTGTACCATCTACACGATGCCCTGTAGTGACACACCAAGGTTCCTTAGATAGCACCTTCTAAATCCATGACCAGTACCATCCAGAAGGAAAGGAGCATCAAATACCTGGACACCCTACCATCTGGAGGTTCCCCTCCAGGTACTCACCATCTTGTTATGTCACCCTGGGCCAGTGCATGGTCAATTCCAGCCCTACAGACCCCAGCATGCGTGAATTAACCATAACAAGAATAAAGATAAACATGTGATAGTGGTAATAGAACAATGGTCTGCTAATCTAACTATCCTCCCCTCCACTGCCCCACCCTCTACCAACATGCACGCAAGACAGACACAGAGTGGGGAAGGGAACGATAAAAATAACGGGGATTAAAATGGGAATGAGAGATAAGTATCTTCACGGCTGAGGTTGTAGTTTCTGTATTTAGCTATCTTCTCTGGACGCTGAGTGTTGAAACCCACCGGTTGGATCAGACCTTCTGGTTTGTGCCTTCAACTAGAACCTGCAGGCTGTAGAATTTCCTCTGGGAAGTCACTTTCACTTGACTGACCTCCACCAGATTAACTCTCAGTCTCACTGCGATAATATTAGAATTTGCTGCCTGAAATTTAAAAGAGGGTTTTTCATCCACTCTGTCCCTCGACCGCTGGCCTGTTCTTTCTACAGGTTTTAACTAACTGCAGTGGAGAGAGAGAGAAAGAGTCTTTTCTTCAAGACCTCTAGAGATCTCAGGAGAGATATCAGACTGGGCTTTCCTCTGCCTTTCAAACAGGGGTTAAGCTTTCACTGGCGGCCTACAGAGAGAGGCTGCTTGCAGCCTTTTAATCAGAAATTAAACTCTTGTGGTTAGCACTGCTGCCTCACGGCCCCGAGGTCCCAGGTTCGATCCCGGCCCTGGGTCACTGTCCATGTGGAGTTTGTACATTCTCCCCATGTCTGCGTGGGTTTCACCCCCACAACTCAAAGATGTACAGGGTAGGTGGATTGGCCACGCTAAATTGCCCCTCGATTGGAAAACATTAATTGGGTACTCTTAAAAAAAAAAGAAATTTAACTTTCACAGTCTGGATGGTGAGAGTTTTAATCGCCAGACATTAGCTGATAAAGAGAGTCCAAACCTATCACCCCACACTCCTGAATCAAAACAGAACTGAACTCAGAATGGAGCCTTCTTCTTTCAGATTCTTCTGGTCCTCCCAACAAATCAAAATCGAAAGCCAGACAAGACCCAGGAAATGGAAGTAGCCGATTGGCTGCCAGCCAAGTCCATCGCACTTCAACCTCACTGGACCTAACCAATTAGTACATTGCCCTGGTGGTATCCTTGGGCCAGGCCACACAGCACCTTGGACCGGGGGTGTTTCAGTAATTGTCTGGGTACAAAAGTTAAAAGCCAAAAAGGACAGAAATTATAAAGGAAAACAAGGGTACAACAAGGATTTACAAGAGGTTCCTTACAATCTTGACTTGGAACTATATTGCCGGTCCTTCACTGTCACTGGATCAAAATCTTGGATCTCCCTCCCTAACAGCATGGTGGGTGTACCTACACCTCAGGGACTGCAGTGGTTCAAGAAGGCAGCTCACCACCACCTTTGCAAGGGCAACTAGGGATGAGTAATAAATGCAGGCCAAGCCGGCAACGCCAACATCCCAAACTGAATTTTAAAAAAAGGGTCTGGAGCCAAGGATCTGACTTCAGTATCGGAAAGAGTTCAATTACCTCACACATGTGGTCAAGGTGTCAGGGAATGGATTTTCAAATGACATTTCCTATCCAGCCCACCACCAACCCCTCCGACTGCTCAATGCATCACATTCCCCTCACCCACCCAACAGCAGTGAGATTCTGGCTTAACATTCAAACAGTCCACTTCATGCTCACACACTTATCAATGCTGTGAGCCTCGTACCCACCTCTCACAGTTTCCACATACCACAGCCATGGTGGACAAAGCGCTCAAACACATGGCAGCACACTCACTGACATTTTTTTGTTCTTTCTTGCAGGACAAGGTAGCCCATAACCGCAGAGGACAGGATTGGGTCAGAGATGCCTGCACCTGTTGGCCCCTTTGGAGGAGACAGTGCATTGCATTTTAGAACTGGCTATGACCGAGGTCATTGTATCAGGTGATACCAGAAACATTCCGGATGATGGTAAGTTCCTGCCTTTTCCCCCTTCTCAAATCCCACCTCACCCTCATCCTGCTGGATGGTATGATGTACCAGTGCAACGTCACAGGACGACAAGGTCAGAGGTAAGTTCTACTCCAGGAGACTTAGATGAGAAGGTTGTTGGAATTAGTGCACAGGGGAATACAGATCAGTCATTTGTGTGCCATGAAATCACAGCTTGGTGCCATGAAGGCTCAGACTGCTGCCATCGTAGATGCAAATACCAGTCCTCACAGGGGGTTTGCAGGCTCTCATAGCAGTCCAACAACCTGTCTTCCAACACATTACTTGGATTGCTGTGGCACTCCCCGAGGAGATGGCAATGGCTCCATGGAGCCCGATCCTGCTGTCCGCCCTCTAGATGACAGCATTCATGCTGCCACCGCTGACATTGTGTCAGTGCCCAGGTTGGCGTCACCCATGCTGAGGTGGTGCAGTCTGAAGCCAGGCTCACTGGGCCCAGAGCTGCTCTTGCAGAGTCCCCCAGTGAAAGTCAGCAGCTATGCTGCTGCCACTGGGGGAAGCACACGTCGGTGTACGAGGGCAAGCAAAGGCACCCACATTTGTAGACACTGAGAATGCTGAAGGCTGAATACTTTATTTTTGTATCTGTTATTGGAAGAGTTGTTGGCTAAAGTGTTTATGGATGCTTTTGAGTTGGGCACTTTTATTTAAAGATTTGGTTGGAAGGGCACTATATCGGTTCACGGTAGATGGATGGAAAGGTGGGGAATTGTGGAGCAACAGTGATTTGGAGACGAGGAGTGGGATTCTCCGACCCCCCGCCGGGTCGGAGAATTTCCCGGAACCGGCGTCAATCCCGCCCCCGCTGTGTCCCGAATTCTCCACCACCCAAGATTCGGAGGGGGCGGGAATCGCGCCGTGCAGGTCGGCGGCCCCCCGCGGCGATTCTCCGGCCCGCGATGGGCCGAAGTCCCACCGCTGACAAGCCTCTCCCGTCGGCGGGAATCAAAATACCTACCTGACCGGCGGGATTGGCGGCGCAGGCGGGCGTGGGGCTCCTGGGGAGAGTGCGGGGCGATCTGACCCCGGGGGGTGCCCCCACGGTGGCCGGGCCTGCGATCGGGGCCACCGATCGGTGGGCGGGCCTGTGCCATGGGGGCATTCTTTTTCTTCCGCCTTCACCATGGTCTTCACCATGGCGGAGGCGGAAGAGACCCCCTCCCCTGCACATGCGTCGGGATAACGTCAGCAGTCGCTGATGCTCCGGCGCATGCACGGACTTACGCCGGCCAGTGAAGTCCTTTCGGCCCCGGCTGGCGTGGCGCCAAAGGCCGTTCACGCCAGGCGGCGGAGTGCCAACCACTCCAGCGTGGGCCTAGCCCCTCTCAATGTGAGGGCTTGGCCCCTAAAGGTGCGGAAACTTCCGTACCTTTGGGGCGGCCCGACGCCGGAGTGGTTCACGCCACTCCAACACGCTGGGATCCCCCACCCCGCCGAGTAGGGGAGAATCATGGCCGAGATCTCAGGGGAACCTGAGTTTGAGAAGTTGCTCATGGACAGCGTGCTTGGAGCGAAGGGATTGCAGCTCTTTCCTTTCTCTTCCTCTCCTCTTCCTCCTCCCAAGGTTCTCTCTGAAGGCCTGATGGTAAGGGCTGCATTCTCATCAGAGTGGGGTTGTGGAGGTCAAAGAAGGTTACCAATAATTTGGAGACATGTGGACGGCACGGCGGCACAGTGGGTAGCACTGCTGCCTCACGATGCTGAGGACCCGGGTTTGATCCCGGCCCCCGGTCACTCTCCATGTGGAGTTTGCACATTCTCCCCGTGTCTGCATGAAACACAGAAACATGTGCTGGGTAGGTGGATTGGTCATGCTAAATTTCCCCTTAATTGGAATGAAAAATAATTAGGGAGTCTAAATTTATATTTTGAAAAATTTGGAGTCATCCTTCAGTGCGGATTGAAGACCCACCGCCCCACCCCCACCAGGTAGTCCAAACTTCAGAATCAACTTCACAATGCTGATGGTTTGCTCCATAATGTCCCTCGCAGCAGTCGCTGAGGGTGTGATGCCTCGTGTGGTCAGGTGACGGAGGTGAGACATGAGCCAGATTTAGCGTGGTTCACCCTCATCTCAAAGCACCAGCCTCTTGGTTTGTTATGGTGGCCCGAATATGACTGGCGCAAGATGAAAGCATTGGAGCTTCTGGCAGGATATCGCACGTATACTCATGGAGTGGCAGCCCTTGCAATTATGGGGCATCTCCCTATTAATATGTGGCACCCATAGAACAATTTTTGAGCAGTCGATGGTTCCCTACACCATTGGAAATTCCTCCAACCTGGCAGAATCACACACTCCCTCCACCTACTCTTTTCTGGAAAGTGCTTCTCCTGGTTCACAGAGTTTCTGTCACCTCTCTGATGCAGCGATACACAGCAAAATGTGAGATGTTATCAAAATGCTTGCTCACACCGGAAAGGATCCGCTGATCTAGAAATTAAGGGCCATTGTGATCTTCCCAGCCACATGCAACACCGTCCGTACTCTGCTGAGCAACTATACAGCCAGTTGTAGGAAGTGGCACAGTTCAGTGACTATCTCCGTGGTGAAATGTAGATGGCCAAAGGTTGAGGGAGGAGAATTGCTGCCCTGAAAACCCTTGGTGCGTTTGCCAACCATCTATTCGGAAACCTCCTCCTCCCTCTGTGCACAGCTTCCCCTCTCTGCTGCCTATGCTCCGTGTCCCTGTCATGTTACACCCCAAGAGGAACAACAACTACAATCCCCATTACTGATCAGCCTTCCAACGCATCTGATCTCCTTTCTCAAAAACACTAAACACGATACTCCACTCAATCTGCAGCAGCACAAGTCAAAAGCCCCACCGCGGTTCCCTGTAAATGGTGCGAGTTCAGGCCATCTCTTGTGGTAAAGATTAAAAGAGGGCATTAACGGGATCTGTGATATCCCAATTTGCGAATTGTGTGGCAAATCAGCATTAAATACTGGTTGACATCACCGTACGTCCACTCTTCATGCATCCGGCATACACATGGTGCACTTACACCCATGATGTCACGCATCATGGGTCATCATTAGGGCAGCACGGTAGCACAAGTGGATAAACACTGTGGCTTCACAGCACCAGGGTCCCAGGTTCAATTCCCGGCTGGGTCACTGTCTGTGCGGAGTCTGTACGTTCTCCCCTTGTCTGCGTGGGTTTCCTCCGGGTGCTCCGGTTTCCTCCCACAGTCCAATGACGTGCAGATTAGGTGGATTGGCCATGCTAAATTGCCCTTAGTGTCCAAAAAGGTTAGGAGGGGTTATTGGGTTACAGGGATAGGGTGGAAGTGAGGGCTTAAGTGGATCGGTGCAGACTCGATGGGCCGAATGGCCTCCTTCTGCTCTGTATATTCCATGTTCTATGTCAGAAATGCTGGGAGGCAATCCAGCCAATGTTTCTGAAGTTCAAGGGCTTCCATAGCGACACCAGCCGTGGCCAAACTTTGCGGCATTATCTTGTCATTGTCACATTGCTTTGTGTGGGAGCTTGCTATGCGCAAAGTGGCTGCGCAGTCCCTGCACTACAACTGGTGGCTTCAGTTCAGGAAATAATTCACTGGTTGTAAAGCATTTTGAGACGTTCTGACATCGCGGAAGTTGCAACTGAAATGTAAATTTTCCAGGCACTATGGTCCAGTTGTTGTTGCAATATCTTCATTCTCTTCCCTCGGAGCATTGTGTTGAAGTAGCTGGAGAACCCGCAGCCTGGTTAACTGTTTGGCAGGCTATAACTACTCAACCTTGACAGTAACTATTGGGTGGCTGGTTCTAGTGCTGGGCGAAGGGTTTTATGAGCTTTCACAACTGACATGATAAA